>NW_009952362.1:405734-425233 GCF_000747805.2 Chaetura pelagica | reverse complement strand
GTCTCTCTAGCCCGGAAGCAGAGAGAGAGGTTTCCTAGGCCAGGGCTGGGCACCTGGAGTTCCCCCTGTTGGCACAGCCGGGCCTTCCCGCCCTGCAAAGCCCCGGAGGGTCTGGGCTTGGGGGTGGCTCTTTAAGGAAGGTTTTGGTAGAAAAAGTCAATGTCAGAAGACTTTTGCTTGTGGGCCGGTGCTGTTCCCAGACCTGCCTCTGGTTTGTCACAGCAGGGTGTGATGTTTATGTCCTGCGCGTTTGGTGTCTTGTGAGGTTTAATCTTGAATCTCCATATCTCACAGCCTTCTCTTTCCACAAGCTATTCCTTCATCAGCTTGGGGTATGATTGTATTTTAACAGTTGTGTTGTTGGTATGCCGGCCAAGCGTGTGGTGTTCCTTCACGTGAAAGGAAGAGGCATTCCCACTGCCTGGATAAGGGGCAATTAGACCTTTTGGAGTCAAAGTGTAGGTTGTGACGGGAGGCAGGAAGTCGATACTGCAGTTAAGGCAATGATGTGAGACCTAAGGGGTATCTGATAAACACCCAGTGAAAAGCAAATACTGCTTTATCCTCCGACGAGCCTTAATGCCTGCAGTTACCATTAATTTGAACTGCATTATAAGCTTCTAAATATTAAGCCTCTGGTGTGTATCACTCCTCAGACCATGTTATTAGCATGACAGTAGGTTGCTATCTAAGAAGGGTATTCAATGTGTAAACTCAGAGGTAATAATGAGGTATTTAAATGCACTTGTTAGGGGCATCATATAGCAACCTTGACAGTCCTGAACGAGACATGACTTTAAGGAATTGAAAGTGCTTGGCTGAGTCAAGAAAGGGATTTCAGCAAAAGAGTTGTCTAATAGTACAGGTACTTGTGGTAATGAAGATTAGATAAGTGGTTCAAAAGTCAGTAAGGGCATAGAAATAGCCTGGAACTGAATGTTGCATCGTGTGTTAACAATGTTTTTTTTAGCTAAAGCATGACGGGTTATAAGCCTTTTAAGAATATGTTGACATTGTATATTGAGTGATTAATGGTGCTAATAGTCTTTATAGCGTACAGGAACACCCAGTGCTGCCATGGAACAAGGAGATAGCCCCTGCTACAAATCAAACAACAATGTTATGTCATGAGTTAACTTCTTTAATCTGTATAAAATCAGTTACAAGGGTAGTACTGCTCCATTCATTGAGAGCCTTTCAAGTAGTCTCATTAACTTGATAGCAGGCCTGATTTGTTGCAATAATCAGCATTTGTTGTTCAGAAGTGATCTTGGGCTTTGTGGTTCCCTTGTACTGATAGCTTGGCCACAAAATGTGGAACTATTGAGGAGGGCTTTAAAGCCAAAACTGTTCATGTGTGTAAGGGTAATACCAAGAAACCACTGCAATCCAAACTAGCTGTTTTTCTTTCTCTTTTAATGATCTGGCTGGCTGCACTTGCAAGTTTAACACAGATATTTTGAATTAAATAAAATAACAAAGAAAGTGATGGATAAGATTTCTCCAGTGTTACCAATAGCAATTTAGCTTCTGTCATTTTAATTCTTAAAATTCTATTTATTTTTCCTTTCTATAGAACCTCTTTTTTTTATGCTCCTCCACATATTAAAATACAATGATGGCTTTAATAATAATTTTCATTTATTTTAAAATAAAATATTTAGATTTTAACTAGCTTTCTCTTGGTTAAAAAGTGCTTTGGGACTAATTTCCATACTGTTTGAACTGATTAATAGTTACAGGGTGAGGGGAAAAAAGGAATCCAAAGCCATAGCTTGAGATCCTTGTATCCAGGCAGGATTAGCTTTTCTTTAGCCTCATGGTTAATGTCATAGGGCAGTGGGTTGGTGGGTTGGGTGTGTATGTTTGTATGTCAGAGTTTATAATAATAATTGGAAATAAATGTAAAACTGAAATAAAATTTCTAGAGCTATATGTGAACAAACATAGTTGAGCGTGCTGCCTTAGCAAGGCTGGCAAGTTCTGGGACTGGGATACTAATGCCCAGTTCTTTCTCAGGTCTGTCAATAAATGAACTTTTGACTGGCACTAGTTTGCATACAGCATCCATATAATGTAGCAGTTGTTATGTAGAACTTGCGTGATAGAACAGGGATAGCAGTGTCATCCTACCATTTACGAAATGTTAGGAGGTACTACAGACGTGTTGCTCTATATAGAGCATGTGGGCTTATATAGAGAGTGTCTTCCTACTCCAGAGAGCTTTTAATTTATATGATGTTGAAAATAAAAGATGAAAGGCTGGAACAAGAAAGGAGGAATTAATCTAGTGATAAAGTTTTGCTTTTTTACTTCTATTTTTTTTTGTTTTGTTTGCTCTTTAACAAGTAATTCAAGATAAAAACATTATATCTGAAAAGGAAAAGTCTGGCTCAGTCTCAATTTTTTCCTTTTTCTTTCACTATGGAGTTAGAGCTTGCCACTCAATCCTAAAAATAAACTCTGTAAGGTGAAGGTTAGGTGCTAGTAGCAAATCCTTCCATATTTGTATTGACTTCCTTGTATGGAGGAGGTTGTATGAATCAGTTTTTATTCTGTGTATTTTGTTGGTTTGTTGTGTTTTGGTTTTTTTCCTGGTAGCAGGAGTTATTGGCAACTGTAAGTGTTTCCAGATGGTAAGGATAAAAAGGTAAAAATGAACTATATTAAAATTTCTCCTTCAGGAACCTAATGCAATGCATTTGAAAACTCAGTGCTTCCTTAAAATGTCAGAGTAAAGATGCTAAAGAACTATCTTGCTTGTGCATCAAACGGGCTGGCTTCAAAATAGCTGTAACTCTTTACTGCAATTTTTTCATCTCTTTGAGATTTAGAAGTCTCCTTTATACTCTTTATACTTTGCTGCTTAATATCATCATTCTTTCCCATTGACTTCATGGCTCACACTTGCTACTGTTCTTAACTCCCTCTGAGTTCTACTTCTGTTTAATTTAAACTGTTCTGCTTCAGTTTCTCTTTATTGAAAATAAACAGTTGCTTCAGAAATTTAATTTGAAATTTGTTCTTCTCAGCATATATTGCCCTTTCTCTGCATTACTTCATCCTGTATTCTGTTTTTTCAAAGTATTTAATGGTATATTTTTATATTGTCTTGACTTTATGTCCACCCACGCCTTCAGTGATCTCCTCCAATCTTCTTTGTGATGTTTGAGTTCATTGAACTGCTGTAAGGTCACAGGTGCCTTGCTCGTGGTTAAATCTGAGGCGTAATTCTTGTTTCATCCACCCTAATCTGTCTGTCACCTTTGGTGCTCAACCCTGTCCCATTTTCTTTACTTGATGTATGTGGTGTTTTCATTGATATTTTCCAATTATATTGCGATGTTTTTTTCCGTAGACTGTCGTTTCTACTCTGTTCTGTTCCTGAAGTCAGTGTATTCTGCTGTATTTGACTCATTTCAGTTCTAAGTGGCAGGTTCAGAACCTTCTGGTTAACCCACCACCTTTCTTTTTAACCTCCTTTTTGTATTCTTGGTTTTTGCCAAGACACCATGTGTTCAGCCTCTGTACCTGAAATTTTCAAAAGCTGCCTTGCTTCCCTCTGAATCTGACTCCTTTTTCCTTAGATTTTGGGATTTTATAGAATTAAGTTCTGATATTTCACCCTGTGCCACCATAGCTTTACTGACTTTCCGCAGTCCTCCAGGCTTTATGAGAAATTTTTGGTGACTGCTCCATACCTGACATTTTTCTCCCTTCACTCATTTATCATCCGTCATTTTTCCTTTCCTACTGTTCTGAATGTGCTGCCTTCTCTTAGGAGCACCTCAGTTCAGTGGATTTGAAATACTATGATGTTTTCAGTCTCTTTCCATCTTGTATATTGACCTTAAACATATTCCTTTTCTTTCTTCTATGACATTTCTGTCTTCTAAGTGTACATGCCAAGTTTTTAACTTTTTGTCCTTCTTCTATGACCCCTCTATGCTTGCTATTCTGTACCTGACTCCTATATCCTAATGCTCCTAATTAATAGTGGTGAGTACAGAGGAGCTAATAGTAACATTAGTTAATATTAATGTGTTAATGTCAAGGTGAAGAAGGAAAGGCAAAAGACTGCTAAAAAATATTTTCATTTCTTCTTGATGTAAGAGAGCGGACTAAAAGACCTTATGTTTTCCTCCAAGGGGCATGAAGTCATGTTACCCAATTATTGGAGGCCTTCAGGGGGGAAACTGTATTATATATAGCACTCTTGAAGCCCTTCTATTAAATATACAGTTGATAGATCTTAGCTTAGAGACTTGTATTTCTGTTCTGCATTTGAATTTTAAAGCTGTCTTAAAGGAACAAAAGAGACTCAGTTTTGTACTCAGTATTTTATGAGCCCTTCTAATATGAGTAACAGGAATAGTTCAATCATATTATATATGAACAGAAAAAAAAATACAATGCCAGAGGTTAAACACTCAAGACCTTGCCCATGCCTCATTAGCCAGAAGCAATTCTCAGGCTCCTGTCATTAACCTGGATATGATATTACTACTATTTTAATTATTTTTTTTAGTGCATTACTGTAGGACTAGTTAATCTAAGAATTGCCATAGAAACATGTGGCATTTGGAAGATTCAGTATGTAATGTATTACTTGATATTTGCAGTAGGAAAAAAAAGTGTTAAAATGTTTAGAAATAGGATTGATCTAATTATGGCTTCAGAAAAATCTGTGTGTTGAGTCTACATTGGCCTAATGTTTTCAGTTGTCAGTGTGGAAAGCCATCTTCAGAGGTCAATTCACCCTCTCCCATTGCAGTTATTTATCACACAGTGTTTAACTGTGTGAGATGAATTGTTCTGAAAACGGGGATTAGGATTCTTCTTCCTGCCTATGGAGATCCTGCTGCCAGCAGAACTTTTGCAGTGCAGTTCTCTTGGTATCAGGCAACACCACTGGGAATGATGACAGAGCAAATGTATAAGTTGCTAAATTTCCTGAAAGTAATCAAGTAAACTTAGGGTGTTTTATTGCATAGGCTTTATCTGAAAACAAATGTTAGAAGAAAAAGCGATAAAATAAGTATGGAAATAAATAATATTTATCGGAAGCAGTGGGTCAAAGGCGTTCAAGTTTTACCTTGCTATTTTCATTGAAGTTATTGCAAAAAAGAAATGTTTTTCTTATTACTTCTAGTTGGTCTGGAGGAAAACCACCTGACTGATATTTGGAAACAGTCATAATTGGAAGGGTAAGTTTTACTTTTGAGTGAAAAGCAAACCTTAGATTTAATGTGAAGTGCCAACAACTTGAACCTTACGTAGTTGATTCCCTTCATTAAATAACTGATTAATGCAATTAAAAACTTCAGATCCTTGTTCTTCATAAAAATTTTCAACAAGTCTAGACACTCTGTGGTTTGTATTTAACTGAAAAACTAAAAGAATTTTTGGGTAATATTAAAATACTAACCTGCATTGGTGGGTTGCTGCATTTTTTTTAGTACAGTAGTTAGTCTAATAAAAATCATTTTCCTCCGTGTCTTGATGACTAACAATCTTTCACAGAACCTCACGTGAAGAAGTCTGTCTGGGGTCTTGATATTTTAAAAAAACCAACCAAACAAAAAAACCAATTAAAATACTACTGCTCTTAGCCATTATGCCATGTTCTTTTTAACGGTGTTAATAATGTGAAATTATATTTCATTTAAAGCAAAATCTATTTGATGAAAACTACATGAACACAAGGCAAGGTTTTTAAAACTTGCAGAGCCCCATCCATCTGATAGATATTAGAAGCTTTCATTCAGTCACATGAAAACATGTATTACAAATGCTTCACCATGTTTGTCTTTCCTCCAGATGGTAATTAGACCTTTTCCTCTAACATAGGAGTCACAAGCTGATTTGCTCATTTTGTTTGTGGCTTTCAAATGTGCACTAGTTCACATAGCAGCAAGGATTAGAAATTTATTAAGGGATAAAGATAGCTTTGAATCTTAGTGTTGCTTTCAGTCAATACTGGCACAAAACCCGCATACATATTGCTGCTTTTCTTTCTGCAAATGCTCCATTTCTTCCTTTTTTTTTCCCAGGAACCTTTTTTTTTCCAGAATAGACATTGTGATCCTGATCAGCTTTGGAATCTTGGGGCTGAATAACTTGTTCTGTAATATGAAAATGAGTATTTTTAAATCTGTTTTTTTTAATGGCTGGCCAGGCAGCCAGCAGACCCTATCCTGGTCATGCAGTAAGCACAAGCAGGAAGCTTATTATGCCTTCAACAAATGTTATTAAAAATATAGCATTCTGAAAAGTAGACAACATTTCACAGACATAAAAAAGGGACAATCTGACAAAAAGCACTGAAAACTACTGCTTCTTTAGTAATACCCCAAAGAGAGGCATTGCAGTGGGATAATATTGGAGATACGTCTACTAGCAAAAAGGGGAAATAAAATTTAGAATGTGAGGTACCAACTTTTTTTTAATGCACAGCCAGACTTCAAAATATTAACTGGTTTTACTGAGAAAATTGTATACTTTTCACTGAAAAATGTTATTTTTATCCTACAACCATGTTTAAAACACTTTCTGTATGCATAGAGTTTCCTCATTTTACTTAGATTTTTAATAAGCTATTTTGTAATTGTCAAATTTTTTGGAAAAAATAGTTTACCATTTGTTGTAAAGTAGAGTTTGGTTTTATGTGGGATCTCTTTGGTACAGCAGAAATGTGTGGAGCTATAATAATGTGTCAATTGTTAAGACAAACAAAACCTAGTGTGTGTTCAACAATAGTATATGCAAACTTTGGGCACTAGAGCCTGTTTTTGAGAAAACAAAGCACTGTGATGTGCTTTTGCCTTGAGTGCCCTCGAATCTTTATTTTTTTGATAGAAGGGACCTTTAAAATCTAATCCACAAAATTGAGTTTTATAGTACACCACACACTGTTTATAGATTAAACTAAAAAAGCACATTACCTTAAATTGACTGAATTTTCTGTAGCAGAAAATAAAATTACCTATGGGAAGAATAATTCCTGTGGCTTCTGGCTGAGCTATAATATTTTGTTCTGTATGCAGTATACAGGAGTGTCTTACTTTAATAATCCTGAGGTGTAGGGAGTGTCATCTATTCAAATTCAAATGGAATTAAGGAGACACTTAAATCATAAAAGGCTGAGTTTGTTTTGATGTTTTTTTTACAAAGTGAGAAGTCATAAATAGTAGTGACTTTGTTAGCTGTGACAGTGATTCATGTAGGGAATGCAAGAAGTTGCAGCCACAGCCGTTGGTGAGGTATCTTCTTTCAAGAATCTTAATGGTGTTAAGTCCATTGAGTGCCTTCCTCTTGAATTCAGAAAGTTTTTAAAGGTGAGGAAAAATCATCCCTAGGAAACAAGTCTTACCTTCTGTGCTCTGTAGGGAGAAAGGCTGTTAAGACGATGCTCGTGTTGTAGGAGAGAGGTTCCTGAAGAGTTTTGGTTTGTTCTCGATCAGTCCTATATCAGCTTTCAGTGATGAGATTTGGACAGACCTCAGAGAGAGCATCTCCAAGTATTCATTATTTCAGAACAGCCTCAGAGAATCACAAAAATTACTAACCTAAATGTTAGTAGAGGACAAAGTCTCTGGATTATTAACAGATCCTAAATGGAGTTGAGCAGCTGATGATGAGCCAGCTTTCCTTAGCTGAGAATAAACTTCTCTTTCGATCATTCAGAGTTCATAGAATGTTGTGTAATAGATTGTGCAGAAAAAAATTGGCTTAAGGAATCAAGAAATATCTATACACCTCTGGCATTTCTAAAACTTGATTCTGTAGGCCAGAGCAACCTGGGTGTGTGACTAAGAAATCCTGTGCTTGATTTCAGGTACAAAAAAGTTCCAGTCCTCAGGAAGGAGACACTGTTACAAAAGAAATTCAGAGAATAGCAGGCTGGGGATTGTACCCTTTTTGATGTTAAAAAAGCCACCCTTCTGATACTTTTCCTAGATGTTGGCTGAGAGGGCTTGTGTGAAGAGCCTTAGAAAAGCATAACAAAAGCTTTGCTCTTGGATAGGACGATAGTAGAAGAGAGAACACTTAATAACTTATCTAGTCTCAATGTATTTTTTTCCTGCTGCCTTTCATTTAGCACAGGTATGTCTTTTGGAATGTCTAAAGATTTTTCTGCAAGAAATGCCTTCAGACAGGAAGCATTACAAGTCTTTATTTGGAGAAGAATAATTTTGTGGAATAGCGTAAAAAAAACCCAACAATACAGTAGGTCTAAAAGGAGAGATCAGTGTCAAGCTAAGTGTGTTGATCTTTCTAAGAAAAGTAAGAGTTAGGTGTTGATCCTTCAAAAGAGCTCTGAATGAGTAACCTCAGTCTCTAGTTATGCTCACAGAATATGTTATGGTCTATGTTGGATCTGAGACTTCAAATAATTGTTTTCTATTATTTTGTATATACCAAAAACAGTCCTACTTGGACACCCAAGTTTCAAGCACAGTGTTCCAATGTAGTTAAAAGATTCACTAATTTATCAGAGGAAAACTTTAAATTTATTACAGAACATCAAGCATGTTTGTCATAATCTAATGCTTTGGTATGTTCTGGGTATATTTTGAAAACTTTTAATCATAGCTGTGCACCTAGACCAAATGGTAGATTAATTATTTTGAACTCTCTGGTTGTAATGGTGTACTTCTGTGTGCTATAAATATTCATATAAATTCTGATCTTTTTCCAGAGGTTCCTTTATGTTGGATCAGTAAATTACATGTATCTGTCAAAAAAAATTTCTTTGCCAAGAGTCTGCTTGAAATCCTCTTGCTATCAAAGCTTCCATAGTGCAGTTTTTCCAAGTAATAACCTCATTATTTATGAGAAGTAATTTATTTTGAGTTTTGTGTGTTTTTATTTCACAGTAATAACCATCTCTCCTAGTGAAAGAATGTCTTTTCAGCAGCTCAGCTCATTCTGGCAGCACTGTGGGTGATTAAGAGCTTTCAGAGTGAATTAATCATCTTCACAGACTTTCTCCTGCCCTCACTCAAAACAGGTTAAAGTATTAGTTGAAGAAGGTGCTTCAGCATGATTATCTGATAGCTTTCAAATACAAATAGCAAGTGAATCTTTCCAACTATCAGTAGTGACTACTACCACCTTATTTATGGTAAGCTTACAGCTGTCCATGACAATTACACATATAGAGGTAGTGTACTGGTCTGTTGAGTGGTTTGCTGATTTCTTGATCATCAGGAAAATGTCTTGTGACTAATGCATGGCACAAGCATCAGAAGGACCTACTTCTACTGTTTATTTTATTGCACACTTCCTCGTTAGTTAGCCAGAATAATATTTTTTTAAAAATTGAGTGCCAAAACTTGCTAGTAAAGCAAGTTGCAATGCTAAAGGAGGCAGTCTAGAACTGCAAGCTTTGTCCTCCTTCCTTTCAAGAGTGTTATGTTGAAGAAGCCAGTTTGTCTAGTCTCCTGCAGCCACCTCAGCCTCTCCAGAAGGCAGTGCTCTGGAAAGTAAAAAATGGGGAAATGCATTGCAGGTTATGACATGGAGATGTTAACTTTACTGAAGACCATTACATAGTAGTGATGTTAGTTTATTGATAAATCAAGGCTTTTTCACTCCTGTCTAGATCCCGATTATTATAGGCATTTTGGGCAATACCTTTCCATATTATGGATAGACTCCCTTCTGGCTAAAGTTTGTGATGGTGGGTCTTTTGTACCCTTGCCAAGTAAGTGTATTGTAATATCATCTAATATAATGAAAGACAAATTATGTTTAAAATTTCAAGCAGTATATGTAAGAAAAATTCTGTATTTCTTTTGGGGAAATGTGCTATCTCAGAAGGTTAGACAGATGTTACCGCTTGTACAAGTAACATTTCAGGACCTGCTAAGCTTCTGGAAGCTCAAAGGAATGCTAGCTTTTAAAATTTTGTTTTAAAACATTTTTTTAAAATTGAAATTGTACTTTGTGCTCTATACAAGACCTATAGGGCATGCAGTGTCCTTCCTGACTTCTGTTGCAACATGTAGCATCTAAGCTTACAGCACATTAGCAGCAGCATAAGGTAGTTTATTAGGAAAGACTGAAAGTGCTTCCCCTGCTTTGATTTTTTTAATGAATCATCAGGTAGGAAGTGGATCCAAACTGACCTTATCTTAATGTTTGATAGTTTTCTAACAGCTGTAAAGGTGATACTAGTACACATTTTTTCAGGATTTTTTTTGGTCTTTTTATGAATTATTTTGGTCTTGGTGAAGGTTTTTGTCTTGTTACTAGTGTTGAAATATTTCTTTCAATTATGTATTTTTTATAAGTTTGAGTTTCAGTTTTAGGATCCTTACTCCTTATTATCATTTATCAAAGGCTTTATGTTCTAGCTCACTAAGATCTACTTGCATAATAAGATATGAGGTTTGTTTAGTTTTAATTTAAAATGTTGCATGTGGCCTTGGTTAATTCAGAACATTTTCTTGAAACATAGTGGATTTACCTGTATCATGCTGGCATTGCTTCTGCTGATCATAAAGAATTGAGTAATATTTACTTGTCACATAGGGTGTTAACTCAAACACAGATGAGTTCAGTTCAGATATTGAGGTTGTTACAAAACTCCAGTGTTGACTGCTCCTCTTCCCACAAGTTTGCTGACCCAGGAAAAAATTCTTTTAACAGCCACAGTTTGTAGTCAAGTTACTCAAGTAAACTAACAGTGACTTTAAGATGTTTTAATGCACTAGGTTGTCAACTCTAACACCTTCCGAGCTGCTTCCTGGGTAAACCATCAGTGCTAGTAGAGTAGTGGCAGTCTTAAGAGCAGAGTGAATACCTGGAAGGATATTTAAACTGCCTGTATTTGTGGGTAAATATTCTCTGCTTCTGATTCACAGCTACCTTGAGAGAGAACCTTCTGTCTGTCAGCTGTTGTGGGGTAGTTGCAGACAGCTGCTGGCAAGATGCCTTTTCTATGGCTCCAAATTATTAATCTCAAACTAAGGCAATTTTCTGTGAGAGCTTTAGTCGTTAATCACATCTGGAGAAAAGACAACAAGAAACATTAAAACAGGTACTCTTCTTTGAGATTTTCATTTCATTGGGGTTGGAAGAAAAACAATTCTTAAAAATTTACCATTTTTGCAAAAAGGTACATGGTGAACACAGAAATAAGAGCCAAGAAATATATCAGCTATTCTAACAAGGGTACTGGGTAGGCTGCTTTTGAGGGAAGAAAGAAAATGGGCTTGGTTTTGGGTGGTGGCATTGTTAGGGCTGCCAATTTTCCTAGGTTTCCCTTCTTTCCCTTTTAAGGTAATACCTTGATGTGCTCCCAAGATAACTCTGAGGATTATGGGCTTGGCTTAATTCTCACTACAGTCAGGAAAGCTAACATTGATAGCAGCAGGTGAAAGAGACAGCCTCATTTTAATAGATTAGTGTCTACAGTGATCTCAGATTGAGGCTTCTTGTTTATTTATATTTAGATAACTACCATGTAAACTTTAGATTTTTGTCTTTGAAACAGAGTTGTTTTCCCGATAAGTGGTTCAAATAGCAGAATGTAATTCTATTTAGTTTTGATTATGTCTTTATAGCCTTTATTTGGAGTTGTTTTATAGAGAGCTAGAGATAGAATACAGATTTTTTACATCTAATAAACTTGTGGATGAGATGCTTTTCTTGCCTTTTTTTTTTCTGTAGCAGGATGGAATTCCTTGCACTACAGCAACCATTAAGTCATTACACTGCATTTAAAACAAAATGCAGAAAGGGATTATGACCGTTTTTGCTAGTACTCTGTATTGTTTGTTTTGCTAAGCCTTATCATCATCTTTCAGCAAAAGCCAGTTTAATCCTTAAACATTTGTACATATAGTATCTGTTCAGAATTGTCCGTTGTTAGCTATCTGTGTTCTCACTGATTATAATGCTGTGCATCTCCACAATGCCTGCTATTTGCTCCTTGGATCTTCATTGTACAGAGTAGCTGTTATCTTCCTTGCTGATAGCCTATCACCAATGGTACCAGTTGAAAATACTTCCAGCATCATGGAAAGTTCCACTTTTGCCAGGATGACTGATTAACTCCTGGGATGTTCTGCCTAGGAAGGAAAGGCTTCCTGTGCCAACCTTAAAAAAAAAAATTATGGGAAGATACTATTATATAGCAGAAGAGAAATTGACAGGAAGAATTTTATCTGCTGTGTAAGAATTGTGTTTTCTGATACTATCCATCTGCCTGAAACAAGCTTGCAAACTGACTGAAAAATGCATACTTTGGAAAGTGCTGCTTCTCTGACGTGACATCTTCTTTTGATATAGGAGCAAAAAGACAACTGCTGTTAGCACCACAAGAAAAATGGACTGGTGTGTGGAGGCAAGCAGCACAGGAGGCAGTAAATATCTTTTGCTCCCAGCAGGCCACAAGCTTTTGACTTTAAATAGTCACTGCTCAAATATAGCTACCAAGTGGCCACTTGGGAGGGAAGAAAGGAAATGGGCTTGGTTTTGGGTGATGGCAGGGGCTGGGAGGACTGTTGAGACCAGGAAGAGGGAAGGGGCAAAATGCTTCTCATGTACTTGTTAAGAGACTGCTGAAAGTGGCTGGAGTATGATTTTGCTGTCCCAGTCTGTTGTGAATGGAGTGTTTGCAACTCGTTACTTCAGCAGATTTGTTCTGTGAACTTAAAGAAGTCTTGTGGTGCTCCTTCACAATGCTTGGGACCTGATTTACTTCTTATCAAGGAATCTTTGCCAGATCTGTAACATTAAATTTATTATGTCTGTAGAAGACTTGAATCAGCCAAAGTGATTCTGTATATGGAGGTAGAAGTAATGGGTGTCAATTTGTTCCGTGAAGAGCTGTAACAAGGCCTGGGAGCTAAAATCAGGCTCCAGAATTTAAGATTTAGCTCCCAGTAGTTTCTGAAATAGAACTTTTGCTGCAGAAATCCATCTCAATTCTGGACAAGGAAGCAGTAGAAGACCTGGGCAGATGCTTCATTTAAGCTAGAAGTGTTGTCTGGACTTCTGGTTAGTGTTTTGTTAACATTTGGGCATTTCAGTCTTGACAACTGTTTACTGAAATACCAAAATGCAGATATTTTTAGTCTGTAGTGGTACGGCTTCATTGATTTCCCCTCAGACGTGCACATGTGCAGGGATGACTTCTGCATTTCACTCCAATGAATGGCTGTTCATGCGAAATACAAAAAGTTAGGCTTGTTACCCTGGTCTCTCCTTTTATCTTGTTAGCTCAGTCTGCAAAACCAGGTGCTAAGCCATGGCAGATGTGGTAACCATGCAGAGGAAGTTGCAGGGCATGGTGCAGAAAGAAATGTTACTTTGTATAAAATATTATCTTAGAGAACCAACAT
The DNA here is from genome assembly GCF_000747805.2 of Chaetura pelagica. Lineage (NCBI taxonomy): Eukaryota > Metazoa > Chordata > Aves > Apodiformes > Apodidae > Chaetura > Chaetura pelagica. The sequence continues at coordinate 411,878 of NW_009952362.1, read as the reverse complement.
TGTAATTTTATCCATGTTTCTTGTCAGGGGAGAAGTGCTACTGAAGTAAATAGTTGGGGGACGGTAGCAGCATTAAGGACAAAACTGCATCTTAAAGTACCTGTTTGCAGGCAGGAGGCAGAATGATGCTGACCAGTAGGGCTTCTCTTTATATGTGTTAACCTTGATTTGCTATAGTTTGCATGTTTATTGATTGATGTGTGAACTCCTCTCATTCCCAATGACCTTTTGTTGGGCTAAATTTATTTTTTTATGATTGTTTTTTTAATTGAAGCTATTAAAGCACAGTAGCATGGACACCCTTCAGGCAGCTTTGTACTAGAGACTGCAAGCAAAAAGAGGGGCATGAGAAATACTAATTTTGTTACAAAAATGAGCATGCTAAGTAAAATGCAGGTTCAAATCATATGTTTGCCTGGGGAAGTTTATGGTCTAAATTTGATACAGACTATAGAAAGCAACCAGAGAACTGCCATATGGAAGAATAGCAGCTTGGCATTATTAAGGTTGTAACAGTTAACAGCTTAGTTTATAAATTTTTACAGAGCAGTGTCTGCAATTCAGCAGAAGAAAAAGTGTGTACCATGGGGAGGCTTGAGTGATAAGAGGATGATGAGATGTTTTTGAGTAGATGTGGTGTGTGCAAAAGGAATAGGTTGGGAGAAGCTGCCTGTAGCAGGGGGAGAGACCCACAAGCACAGGTGTAAATAAAACTGTATTGTTTGTTACTCAAAGGTGAGGTGACTGGTGGAACTGACTCAATCAAATACTTCCAGCACTTCACAAAACAATTGACTAGTCTAAGGAATGTCAAAGTATCACTAATGTATTTTTTGAAACAACAAATGGTTAAAGATTGGAAATTGATATAATTGTCATCTGCAGTTCTCTTCACAGTGCAGCATCAATGTCAGCAACGCTCTAGCATGTTGTGCTACGCTTTGCTTTTCTGCCCCAAAATTAAAGTGTGAAAACAGAAATAATGTGGAATCCAAGCTTTGCTTTTTCTCAAGGCAAGATGCTATCATGATGTTCATGGCATGTTGCCTCTGCATCTGCTAGATGTGTCTCCTGCAGATTACAGAGATCACTAACAACCCACAGCATGGGCCTGCTCCCTCTCAGGAGACTGTCGCTGCCAAATCTCAGCCCTATTACACACCTTTCAATATCTTTCCACTTACCACCTTTGCCCTGCAGATCTAAGTGACTGACACTCGTTTGAGGGTGACCTGGAAAGCTTTATAGGAACAATTTAGCTATCCATATGGGAGAAGCTAATAAAAATTATATTCAGCTTCCAAATTTCTAAAAGGTTCCTTCCTGAATTGGGTGCCATTTTTTTCCTACATCAACTCTGTGATAAGCAGAGAATTGGCTCTGGTGATGGCAGTAGATAGCAGGCATTAAACTGGGAAATCTCAAGAGGTAAAAGTACCGGTTAGAAAGTTATTGAAGACACTCAAAATAAAGAAGGTCTAGTTACTTTTATTTTATAGAAAATAAACCTCCCCTGACCACTGCAATAAAGCACATTATGAACAATGAGGAGAATGTCATATGGAAGAAGAGAATGATGGGGGGAGCCTGCTCATTTAAAGTAGTGTTATAATTGGTTTTCTGTTTGTGTGTATATAGAGGAGAAATCTGTGAAGTTCTATTTCATTTGAAGGAGCTGTGCAAAATGCTGTTGCTGTTGAGTCTCAGTACTTTGAGTAAATAATCCATATTGATATTTTGAATATTTAATGTGGTGACACAATGGTAGCACTGAATTAGATAAGTTCCTGTGTCTCTTCATGAGCTCTGCTGTGTTATTATGTGTAAAATCCCACACTATTTTTCCATTCAGTTGGAACATAAGTGAACAGCATTTTACCTGTGTAGAAAATAATGACAAGTTCTTCTGTATTCATAGGTTTTGAATGCAGTCTGGGTCTAAGATGTATGAGGAAGAGACACCATCTCTGCACTGGGGATTGGATCCTGTATTTTCTGCATTTGCAAGACTCTATATTAAAGATATAAAAGAAATGAGAGAATCTAAACAAGTTCCAGGTGTGTACTTATATGTGCTGATTTTGATCTACACAGAATTATTACAGATTTGTGTTGCGTTCTTTGTCCAGAAATTGTAGGATGCTTCACAAACACCAGTAATTTTCCAGGGCCCTAAGCTAAGTGTTAGTATCTTTAACAGTTCCAAGAACAACAGGTTGTACATGAAATATGTGAAAAATAGAATGCATTCCTTCTAATGGCTTTTCCTCCTCTCATGTATAAATATATATAGACAGAGAACTTGTTACGCATTAAGGTGATGTTGTATTTCCTCTCTACGGTAGGACTTGTTATATTCTGCTAAAGTTAATTCTAAAAATGCTGGTGCTTTCTGGCTATGTTATATCATACAACTGTCTATATGACATTTGAGAAGGATTTTGTCTCTTCTCTTTGCAAAATTTTGACAGTCAATGATATTGCTGAATTGTATGTGTGTTGCTTTTTCCTCTTGATATTAATATATTATAAAACAGATGAAGGTTTTGTCTGCGTAATTTGAAGATATGATAAATATATGACCTTCATACATTTTAACAACCTGATTGTAAATTCAGGCATTTGTGCTGTATCTTATACCACACCTTTTATTTCCTAACCATTGTTGTAAATTGTATGCTTTGCAGTCTGTTTCCTGCTGGTCTTCAGCCAATATCACCCACATGTGTACATTGTCTAAAGCAACATGGGTCTTACTTTAAATTTCTTCTTTCACTACAAAGACTGTAGTGTGTAGTATGTTTAAATTGACTGTAGTATGTTTTCTATTGTACCAAGGGTTCATGACTCCAAACTGAAGCTTCACAAGGTGCAGAGTTATCAGAGAGGAACCCAAGGAACATAGGATTAATAAGGATAAGCAGTTAAACTTAAGTAGAGTGTGGTTGGTTTGTTTGTTGTTTTGTTTGGTTGGTTTTGATTTTTTTTCCTCAAAAAGTACATCTGTTTGGCTCTTTGAATATGCTAGCCTTGTAGGTTTTCTTGTTCTTATTTTTCTTTAACAACAAGGGTAACAGCAGTGCTATTCTTGCAGAAATGAAGGACTGGTGATTTTGTTCTTTTTGCAACCATTTATATGTATATAGGGACTTCACAAGCTGCAAAGCCCTGTGTGTGTGTGTGTATATATATGTGTGTGTATACACACACACACACACACACCCCTCTCTTTGTTATGTAACATGATGGGAGACTTTCATCTTAAATCCACTGAAGGAATTAGGCTACAGTCTGTTGTTGGTATTTGTACTTAGAGGCCTTTTTCAAGTGTACAGTCTTATACTAGTACTGGTGTGACAAATACCACACTGTTCCTGCTTCATTCAGAAGCATGTTAATTGTTTTTAGACAAAATACAGAACAATTCAATATCAGCAGAATAGGATTGTAGGTTGGACTTGGCCATTAGTACGCACACATGCAAAATTATATTTAGAAGAATTAAACTTGCAAATATCAGCAAATATGTTTCATAAGAACAGGAACAGTCCTAGAAAGCGCAATTCTGCTTTCTTGTTTTTTCACTACTAAATCACCTGAATTTCCCTTCTCACTTCCATTCCTGTTGACTGACTTAAGTGACTTGTATTCTGCTTCAGGAAAAATTTCAGTTTTGCTATTGCTTTTTTTTTCTAAGATTCTACAGAAATGGTATCTGTCGTATCAAGATATCAGCCTTTAACATTAGTGCGTGTGGGCTTTTTCCACTTCCTGTGCATCTGGCATTTTGCACAACTAAGCTTGCTTGCAACCCTGCATCATTTTCTAAGCCACACTTTAAAATTAAATTTTGCTGAACAAATATCCTGAATTTTGTCCATTCTCCTGAGGCTATGCATATACCAAACCTAGCATCTTTCAGTGCATCTTATTTATTGGCAACAAATGACAGCACAACAGAAACACTAAAAAAATATCTTTTGGGGAAGCAAGAAGGTAGATGTTTGCTGTAAATGTTTCCTGCCACTGATGAGTTTGTTAAAGATCAGCTGAAGCTAAGCTTTTGATTGGCTATAAATTAGTCATTAAGTAATGGCAATAAGGAATGAATGAGTGCAAAACAAAGAGTTGTATCTAGGAGGAATGGAAAGAAACACAGACTGAATATCAGGAAAAACATCCTTAGAGTGACATCTGCTAAACTGAGGAGCAGGCTTCCCAGGAAAAAGGTGGGATGCCTTTCACTGGGATTGTTTATATCCTGACTGTACAGATTGCCAGGAATTTACTGTACGGAACGGTCTTGCATTGGCCCTGAGGAAATGGACTGAATGACCTAATACCTTTTTTCTTTCAATTTTTAAGCATTAGGATTTGATGCCACGATGACTAATCCCTTAAAACAACACAGAAGAAAGCAGTAAAACTGGCCAATTACTATCCTGCTATTAATGGTGACAAGAAGGCTGGAAAACCTCCCAGATAAAAACAGCAATTGTGTTGTCTTAGAGGCCTTGAAATGAGAGTGGGTGTCAGACTCAGTTGTAGCACATAATCACATCATGGAAATGAGCTTTTTCTCAGAGTTATCATGCACCACTGCATTGTGACAGCTTATCAACAAGCGAGGGAAGCTACAAATAGCATAAAAGGAGGTAATAATAATTAAAGCAATGGCAAACAGTTCAGTGCTCAGTAATGGTGATAAAGACATGACCAGAAGTTGCCCTAGGGAGCTCTGTATCTGTAGCCCCCTGTGCCACTACTGTGGCTTCCTGTTGTGGTAACAGCATATTAATGTGTTATTTAGTGGGTTATTAGGACCTTGACTGAATGTTCTTGCACATAGCTTCAAATGTTAAGTATATTTTTATTGCTACCCCTATGAACATAATATGAACATAATTTGAACAAATAAGCTAGCAGGGGAAACAATTTGTGCCTCGAAGTCATCAAATTCAACAACTTTAAACTATAATTTCATCTTTCAAATGAATTCAGGTAGTTTCTCAGAGAGTAAAGGTGGAGTTCTGTGTGAATTTATGGGAATGGAAAGAACCAGTTTAATCTGGTCTCTGTCATTTGCCAAAACTCAACTAACTGGGAAATGAGTATAATTAACATGTTGCTTATTTGCATAGTGAAGAGACTGGAGTCTCTGCTCCACAGACTTACCCTGAAACTGACCCAGACATTCTTTTATAGAGATTTTCAAGGTTTAGTGAATAATGATACACAGTAGGAGCATCTCCATTGAGGGTTTCTATAGCAGTGTTTATTGGTGTCCTGGTAAATGGAATGAGAGAGGAGTGGACAGACCTGCTGAACATTCTCTGTGCCAGACCTGACCAGTGACTGCAAGATTTGTACAGCCAGCTCCAAGATGACAGAAATAGATGTATCCTCAAAACATTGCAGTGTTTTTTTATCAAAACTTCTGTTTATGTGCTGCCTAGCTGATCACCTGTGATTTCTTCTGAAACTTTGGGGGCTTTTGTCTTTCTTACATGAGTAAAGTTAATTCCAGGATCATTTCAGGCTCCTAGCTATGTAGGACAAGCTATTTTTGGATTTTGGTTTTGATTTTATTTCACAGAACATTTTTCTGACTCCCTTGCTGCAGTGTTTCTTTTTCCCTTTGTAAGAATAAAACTTGCCATCGTGCATGGAGCCAAATGTTCACTTCTGAGTCCCTTGAGTTACCCAGTTTTTAGAAGACAGTTATTGAACATCCCAGATGGCATATTTCAGTAAAGCAGCAGTATCTGAAAACTGAAGAAAATGTGTAGACTGAAAATTAGCCAGCCTGGGATTTATCTGGAGCTTATTGCCCTATTATCCTCCTGCTAGTGGACTGTGAAGCTTCGGTGTCTGTTTACATCGGTGATTTTTAACAACATTTGTCACTCTCTTGAAAGGAGTTACAGCATGTGGCAACCTCAGTGCTGTCATAGTCCACTGGGCTCTGACTCGTCACTGTTTCCTGGACCTGTTTTTATGTGTTACTCAAGTCATCTTTATAAATGCACAAAAATAGATTTGAAGAGATGATGTTTTTAGAACATGTTATTTCAGAAACCAAAGTTCAGGATGCTGTTCATGAGGACAGCCTAGTGTACTCCACAATCTAAGAGGGTGGTTTCT
>NW_009952362.1:383993-405702 GCF_000747805.2 Chaetura pelagica | reverse complement strand
CTTTCCCTGCCCCCAGTGCTGCCTGTTCTTTTAGAAAAGAAAGACAGAATTATGTTAGTTTTCCTTTTGGAGGCTCTGCCTTAATTTGGAACAGCTGCATTGTGAGAAGCTCAAACTGCTTCCATTGTGTTTTATTATTTCTTGTGAAGTCTGATGAAGATGTGAAAAAAACAAATCCAAACTGAAACAACAAAACAACAAAACCCAAAAGAACAACAACAAAAAACCCCAATGCCTGCAGCAAACTGTTTTTCAGATCCAAATGTGCAAGAAAATTTGAGGTTAATGGAGTTCTGACACTCTACAATAACAAGCTCTTGGTATCCTAAGTAGAGCTGATACTTCTTCTAGTGTTCCATGTATTCACTGATCCCAGGAGATTTTTCACATCACTAGGCATTGTATAATTTAAGATATATAAAATATGTAAGAAGGCATGTTTTTTACTGAAATGTGACTAGGGTTGAATGTTGAAAGACTGTTTCACTTATCAAGGATTTTCTGTCTCTAGGTATATTCTTTTATAATGGACATCCAATAAGACAGGTGGATGTTGTCGGGATAGTGGTTCAAATAAAAGAACGAGATGCCTTTTATAACTATGGAGGTAAGAAAAGCTTTTCTTTCTTCTTGCAATTACCAGCCTTTTAGTCATTGTTACCATTAAAACTTAAAAGCTGCCTTATTTAATCATTGTCTGTTCTTGAGAAGTCTGTGCTCTTCCCCTAAATCATGCATGTCTGCATCTCAGACTACTTAGCAAAGTTAGGAAAGCTACCATTTATCTCCACCTCAAAAGCAGAGAAACAAATAGTTAAACCAGTAACTGATTCACTTGAGGTCATCTATAAAATCTTAGTTTTGGTTGTTGCTTTGCCACTGGATTCCTCCATCTTCCTCTTGTATATTTATGCAGTTCCTTTGTTCAAACAGATTTAACAGTGCTTGCAAATGGGAAGTCACTTCTGCCTTTTTTGAACCTTAGAAAAGTTTGTTTTGTTGTACCTTGGAGCCAGCTTTTAATAGCAGTTGGGAGCTCATTTATATTTAGATGTGTAAGCGTCTTAGCAAATCTGACTCAAGCATCATAGTACCAGTCCTTGCCAACACCAGCTGGACTTATCTCCTCCCTCTTGCTTTTCCCAATATTTGAACTTTATTAACGTGGAAACATCTGATTGTTATTTTGTTCAGCTGTCTTTTTCATCTGGAGAAAGAGCAGAGTGTGGAGTAGTTGTGATATGGCAAGTTTCTAAAAGTAGAGGAGGTCATCTCACAGTAGGAAGGAGGGAGCCAAATGTATAGATCCTATTGAAGCACTCGATGGACTCCTGTTCACAGTCTTTCTGGGCCATGGGTTTCAACCTGATGGATGTAAATCACAGCATGCCTCTTCCTACCCAATTCCTTCACTTATAAAATTGAATCAGCTGCAATTCCCTGACTCACAGGAGTATCGTAAAGATACAGTTGACAAGTTAACCAGATCCCAGCTTCCACAATACCTGCAGTTGCATCATAGTGCTGCAGAGTAGCATTAACTGCTAGTGCATGTAGCATACCCTGGACTGGGTGCGGCCACTCAGAGTTGACTCTGTGCTGTATAGAAACGTCTTCGCAAGTTTCTTGGAGTGGATATTGTCTAGGTTTTTTTTTTAAGTCCAATTTCTGGATGTTTTTTTATTAGCCTGCCATTAAGCTAAATAACAAGTTGACAATATTTTGAAGCACAAGTTTCTCTGGCACTTGAAGTAGCACAGGCTAAGCAAGTACCTCAGTTAAGAGGTGGAGATGTAATTGATGAAGTGTTGAAACATAAATTGAATGTCAGCTATTCTTTTATTGCACTAGTATGCAAATGCAGTTAACACTTCATAAGCTCAGAGGAAGGCAGAATCAAAATTACCAAAACTAAAACAATTCTACAGGCAAATGTTTCCTTCACTGCTCTCAGCATTAATTCAGATGTAAACTTGTTGGAAATGTTTGATCGTAGCTGAAATAGGGGGTTGGACTAGATGATTTTTCAAAGTCCCTTCCAACCCCTAAGCGTGTGTGTGAAAACAGGAATAAAAAGCAACTGCAAAGTAGTGGAATGAAGGCCTTAGTGTTAGATCAGCCGACCTTTAAGTACAGCTCTCAGTGGGCCTGGCTTCCTGCTATCCTTTCACATCCAACTCAACTCTTTGTTCCAGCAGTTCCTGGTTTGAGCTTTCAGGCTACCTGCCAGGATGCCCCTCCCCAGCCTGCCCTCCCTTTCAAGCAGACTGACTCCTCCGGCGTAAAAATGTAACTTCTTAGAGAGTTTCCTGCTCATAACTTCTTGCCTCCCTCACTTTAACAGACTCTGGTTGGTGAGTCACAGGGCAGGCATTGCATCAGTTGGAGTGCTGTGCACTGCTCAGTTTTTGCTCACTTTTTATCTGCCTAAAAGTGAATTACAAAGCAGATCCCCCTTTGTACTTTTTCTCTGATAGGGAACTGAAATGTCTTTGTGTCACTGCCACTGTCTCCCCACCTCATTTCCTATCTGTCTGCTTCAGAATATGCACTGCTTATTTTAAGAGAATCTTAGCTCCTCTCTGTGCTGGAAACCACACAGCCAGAACTGGTGACAAAAAATAATTGTGTAAGAGAAAAAATCGACTCTTTCCTGGCCTAAAAAAAATAATAAAATTACATGCTGTGTAAAACCTAATTTTCACATTTTGTTTATTTATTGCTATTATTATCTATTAAATTCTAGCTCTGAACAAGCTCATATTTTAACTAATGCACTTTTCAGAACTTTTTCTTACTTTTGTTTTTAACAAAACATCACATGTTTTTTCTTATAGCACTGAACTGTTTTGAAAGGCTGAAAGGCACTTGTCTTAAAAACAAGCAGAAAAAAAATCTCACCAGGATCTCAGTAGGCTCACGCAGGCCCTACAAAAACCATACCCTTTATGTTATAAGGAAATAAAAATTAACAGAATTCTCTCATTTACTAGGTAACTTTGAGAGTGCTGCCCCTCAAATAGGTAATGTTGAGTCAAAAAACCCGAAACCCCAACAAACAAAAGTTTAAATGCAAGGAGATGAGGAGGGGCAGCACAGGGAGCACAGGAAGTTTTCAAAGACTTGTAGACCCCTTGAGTGTATTTAAAATAGATTAAAATTCTCCTGTCTAATTAGAATACAATTGCAAGAGTTCTCATTCATCTGTGCTTCAAGAGTTTTGTGTTTGTTTTTTTTCTCAAAGCTTTCTTTTGAGAACTAGGAAAACACTGTTTTAGTCTTGCTCTGTTGCCGGCTTCCCAGTGTGGTCAAGAAGAGGTCAGTCTCCTGAACTCCTTTTTCAGCTGTTACATTGACTAGGAGGAGTCTGGCCTCCTTAATCCCTCAGTCTTGTTTGTTTTGTTTCTAAGCCTTTCTTAGGAAGTGTATCTATTGCAGTTGGACAAGCAATCCAACAGCCAATCACAAGCTGGAACATCTAGAAGTTGTAGTAATATAATGGTGAACTGTCATCTGCCATGTTCCTTATTGCCGTTGCTGGCTTGCATGAGTGGTTTGGTGGTATATGGGGGCTCTGAATCCTAGTGAAATGGTTGCTTTTTGCCTATACTAAGGAGAGGAAATCCTACCAGCTATATCATTATCAGTGCTCTGATACAAAATTAAAGCTGCTGAAATAACTGCAAACACAGGAGCTCAAAAGAGGATAGTAATGAGATGACCATTCTATTGTGATGAAATATGGAATTGCTCACATCTTAGAAGTGCTGTATTTTTGTTATTAGGAACATGCAGCTAAACCACTGGGAAACAGGAAGACAAGACAATGATTTTAAATTGGACCCCCCAAGTAGGCATATTGTTTCAAAACATCTGAGACAATGCAAAGGCATTTTGCTTTGATGTTCTGATTCCCAGAGGAAACTGACTGCAGGTACCAATCACTACCTTCTTTGTAAACATTGCCGTTACTTTTGTAGTCATGGTCTGGTTTAACGAGCAGAATTCCAATTTCTGATGAGTGGAAGCTCAGTTTTGGAGACTGCTAAATTCAAGGAACAAGGTTTTTGGAGCATTAGCTGGACTGGAAATGTGATTCTTGCTGTGATTTGACAGACATTTAGTGCCTTTTTAGTTAGTGTTTGTTCGACATACTATTTACATGCCTTGATCTGTCAGCAATTGATTCTTCTGATAGCTTTTAAGTTTTCCTTGGGCTTTGTCTTTTTCTGCTGTCCTTGGCAAAGCAGTGTCTGCAGCAGAAATCACAAAACTTAATTGGATTAGGTACCAATAAAACAGGAAAAGCTAGATAGCTCCTCCGCTCAGGAGAAGCTCTTAAGCTTTTTGGTGATGGAAGTGGTTTGCATGCCACCAGGACATGTACTTTAAGTTGTGAATTCCTGGCCTAGAGCAGAACCACAGGCATGTGCTCTGTCCTTCCTGGCTAGAGGAGCTGCTGTTCTGCTCTCTGCAAGATCTTACTGTACAGCAAAGACCAGCAGACTGTGCACAGTATCAGTGTGGAAACCAATGCAGCTGGAGGTAGCAGCACTCCTAGCCTACTGACTGTACTCCCCAGTGCTGAAGTGCTCTTTTCTCACTGTCACTTCTGTGTTTTGTGCCTGGTTTCCTACTTCATTTTGTTTTGCTTCACCTTTCAACACCTCCTTCTGGCCTTGTCAATGAGATTAAAACCCTTCAGTACCCAATATATGTGGTACAGCCTCATACTTTAAATTAGTGCTTGATCTTGTGCCCTGTGATATGATGAGGAGCAATGGGTTCAAACTTGAGTGCAGGAAGTTCCACCTCAACATGAGGAAGAACTTCTTTACTGTGAGGGTTACAGAGCACTGGAACAGGCTTCCCAGAGAGGTTGTGTAGTCTCCTCTGGAGACTTTCAAGACCTGTCTAGATGCCTTTCTGAGTGATCTGCCCTAGTGGGTTTTTTTGGTCCTGCTCTGGCAGGGAGATTGGACTCAATGTTCATTGGAGGTCCCTTTCAACTCCTAATATTCTGTGATTCTGTGCTCTTTTTGAGAATATATCTGCTATTTTGCTGGGTATGCACATGAGCATGGTGTCTGGCACTGAGCTACTTTTCAGTACTGAAATGACTGTGGAGACTATTTCAGAGGTGCCAGTAGGGGTAGAGCACCTGCTTTCCCTTTCAGACTGGTGGGAGCAAGGTATCACCTTGGCAGGCATCTCCCTACGTATTTGTGGAACTTCACCTTTTAGAACACCACTACCTGCTTTCTTATTCTTCAGTCCTTGCAATATTTTTTTAATTTTTTTTTTTTTTTTTACAGTGGATGATAGTACTGGAGTTATAAATTGTGTTTGTTGGAAAAATCCCATGGTAGCAGAAACATCTTTATCAGGTAATTTATCAAATACATACTCTTTTGCATGTACATTTTTTGCTCATCTCCGTCTTAGGTAATTTAGTAAATGATCAAACTTGCAGAAAAACAAATTCAACTTTTTTTTTTAAGTTATTTTTAAACCACCACATCCTACAGCCTGGGCCATTTTGGGAGTTTCATACAATTTTTTTTGTTGTGTCAAATGGTGACGCCAGCGAAACCACTACATGGTGACTTGTGCCTAGTCCTTATCTGAGTAATATGGTATGGTAGTTCTGTTCTGCAACATTGTTTAGAGAATCCTCTTATTACAGTTCTTTTTGTGACTTCATCTAGTGAGGAGCTGAGCTGGAAATCTGCCACATGTCACTGACTGTTTCCAAAGTAAATCCATTGACCAGATACATTGTCTATGCTCCCCACCCTTGTGATAAAGTGGTTTCAGGATTCATCTTGTCTTCTTTGTTTGCATTCATAGTCTCCTCCTTCTCATGAATATGGTCTCAGTGATGAACTTAAAAATAGCTTAAAACACAGTGGGAGGGTACAGCAGTCTTCTAGATTTTGAGGAAGTTCTAAATGTGCAGAAATTGTACATCTTAAACGAATCTATTTCTGCACTCAGTAAGAGACCAACTCGCTAGTGTCTGGCTTTCTCTTTGCTTTTTTTTCCCAGCATTTCTCATAGATCAAATAACATAATAATGTTCTGCTGTGGACCTTCCTGAAAGCTCATGTAGTAAACTGATAACCCTGATACGAAGCTGATCAAATCCTACTGAAATAAATGCTGCTAGTGTCATCTGCCAGTGTTGGGGTTACACATACACAGAATGGGGAAAGGAAAGCTTGATGTAAAAGTTAAAAACTGTTGTTTATGAGACAAACCCATTTGTATAGGCAGGTAGTTTGTATTTACATTTAGCAATGATACAACAAGTGGTATAAATCATTCCAACTGGAATCTAGAAGACAGCTCTCACTTTTAAAGAGATGATACTGGGATAGCTTTCCAAAAAAAAAATAGGGGCCCGCAATGAAATCAGTTTTTTATGAGGAACTTAAATTCATTAAAGGAATTGCATGAAGCACTGCTTGAAATAGAACGAGGATCCAGAACACTTGTTTCAGCCTTGTGTTCTTACTGGACATGTACATCAGTAATGCTTGAATGGACAATGTTAGTAATGGAAATTAATTAATTTCTACCTGCTAAAGAAAACATGTCCTAGGGGGCACAGGAAACTTTCTACTAGCATTTTGTAGTTGTGATCGGGGATAACTGGGTCATTCATCAGATTGCAAGTTACAAAGAATTTACTCTCCTGCAAAGGTGTGTTACATAAATGTGAAGCCCTGTCAAGCTGCATTTACCTCAGTGTAGACACCAAATTGTGTGTCGCGAATACTTTGGTCCCACCTCAGATGACTCATTCTTCTTTTATATAAAAAGTTAATCTGACCTTTCTTTTTCCTTCCTCTTCCATCTTAGTGTGACAAAATAAAAAAATGACAAAACCATTTTAGAAGTTATGCTTCAATTTTGCAACCTGTCTATGACATTTTCAGTGGTAATTTGGTATTTCCTCCCTTCTACGCTTTCCCCAGGTGAATTATTTAAATAAATATAACACTATAAAGTAACTTTGTCACCCAAAAGTTTTGCTACCCAGGACACATAATGCCTAGGACCTTAACCCTTTTTTATTAATATGACTCCTGTAATGCTTAGGTGTTTGGATGAGTGCAAAAGGACAGTCCTTTTGGCTTTAATGCCTCATCTCCTTTCCCTCCACTTCTTATAGGTTGCCCAAGCACCCCCAGCAGTCTTACTGTGCTTGAACAGATGAAGAAACTCCAAGAAATGGTGAGCCAGAAAACCAAGCTGGAGATTGGGGACATTATCAGGGTCAGAGGTCACATCCGAACCTACAGACAACAAAGAGAAATTCAGGCTTCCTGTTTTTGTGAGTGTTATGGATCTGACATACATAACTTACTTGTTTGAATTTGTGAGATCTAAGATGTTTGTAATTAATTGAATGTTTTCCACTTTATTTTCTGTTGTTTTTCTAAAGACATCTTCATCTGTTATGTCTTTATTTCAATTTTAGCAGCATAAGGTTGGAAGACACACTATATAATGTCTGGGATTAGAGTGCCTGTGAATGAAGCATTCCTGGAAAATCTTTAAAAGATGACTAGCATGCATACAAGAATGCTATGCAGATACTGTGGTTGGGTATCTGTGGGAGTGACTTGCTCTTCCATTTTTTTTGTGTTGAAATAGAACAGCCAAAGCCTGTAGGAAGGGAGTTGGTGACCTTTTATGTCACACATCATCAAGAGTGTTAGCTGCTTTGGATAAATGGTTGCTGTTTGTCACAGCCTGTGTAATTCATTCCATGGACAGACAGCAGCATATGGGCACACTGTGCCACTGAAGCCCAGATTCTGCTAAACTCCCTGGCTCTGCAGAATGAGTGAAAAATGTTCTTCATCTTCAGTCACTTGAGCACAGATCTGCAGGTGCTACCCCTGTAGCTGACCACTCTTCAGGCAGCTGGGTTTTGCAGTCCACTGCTCACACCCTAGGAGCTTCCACTTACATAATGTCTTCTCTCCTCCGTGTCTGTGCTATTGTGTAACATCGGTTTTTCCCAGTGAAACCTTTCATAAACAATACTAAAAGGACTCCTTTGGTGGATGAAAGACTGTCTCTTTAAAACCCTGTGTGGCTCAGATAAAATGTCTAGATTTTTCAGCTCTAACTAAAGTGTGAGAGGGAATTCAACCCTCCTTTCCAGACAGAAGATTTATGAATCTATAACCCATTCAAGGGCAGGTAATAATATCATTGTTTCATTAAAGGAGAGCCACACAATCCAAGAAGCCTCTAAATCACTTCCACTTTGGCCCAAATAAAGCTCCTTACTATGTGTTAACTTCATCTAGTGGATGAAGACTGCTGAAAGGTAAAATAGATTCCAGTTAAATAAGTTGTCAGACAAATGCATGATCTGCAATGCACCACAACAGGTCATTTACCTACTTCTAAACTGTAAAAGCCAGAGAGGCCTTTGTGGTGTTTTTTTTTCAAAATGAGCTAAAAAATTTGCTATATATATAATACAGACATGTCAAGCTCTTTTGTGCTGCTTCAGATATACTGTCTTAAAAGGTTGGTGTGGCAATCTTGGCCAAGAGTGTGTGTTCTTTTTGTTGCTCCAGATAAAGTGGATGATCCTGTGTGTGATATTCAGATTTCAAGAATGCTGGAGCTCCCTTGTCTCTATAGAGAAGTTTATGATAAGCGTTTCCAAGGCCCTGAGGAGGGACAGAGGTAAATGCAGTATCCAGACTAGTCTTGGGACAAAATGTATTGTTTGTTTATTATTGCAATAACTGTAGAGAAAGATAAAATGGGGCCCAACTGTGATTTAGACTCAAATATACAGTAACAGCCTGCTTTTCTTCCCAATAGTTGATGATCCATACAGATGAGGTACTTTTCCAAACATAATCTGAGAAAAGAAATACAATGCTGAACCAAAGTGAATATTAGGAAGGCAGCAAGATACTGCATGCAGACCTCTTGAATTTAGTAAAGAAAACTGGGGTTTGGAGCAAGATTTGGATGTGAGGTCAACAGGTAGATGGAGAAGTGTCCTCACCTGATTTTATGCATAAGGATAAAGAGCTATTTGAAATTCTTTCAACTTCTGCTGCCTGTGTCATCATAAAATCACAAAGAAATTACCTCAATAAACTGAGTCAAATATCCATTCCTGTATTCAGCTTAAGGGTAGCTGGATGCTTATTGGCAGGTCTGATGCATCTAGTGTGATTTCAGACATTGCAGATCTTAAGATTACAGCACTGAAACAGTGAAGGATTGAAGAGGAACAGTTGGATATTTATTGCTTATTAAACTGGTCTGTTTTAATTAGAGGTTTAAATTCAAATTCTTTAAGGACAGTAAACTACCTTTTGACCCTTTGACCTTGAAAACCAGTTTAGCAGACTAACTTTAGGTAATTGTTCTAAAAAATGCTAGTAGTGTATTTCTTGCCTTTTGACATGTTCTGTGCACCCCTGCAGTGGCCTGGAGGGTCAGAATTTCGCAATCAATATGCTGCATGAGAAAGTGAAAAGCTTTCTATTAGAAAACAAAATCCAGACCTTTTATCAACAGGAGTTGGAAACAATTGATACTCTCGTTTCACTTGCTGGTGTGCATCTGCCAAGTCACAGTTGTCAGGAGGTGAGTGAATGCAACTGTTTCAAGTTTTTAGTGGGAGGAGATAATACCATGTGCTTTTTTAAAGCATAAACATTCGGATAAGAGACTGGTGCTTTCAGAGGATTCAAAACCCACAAGTGCTTTAGCTTTATGCATTAATTATTTACAGAAGAAATATTATTTACTGGAGACCTTGTAACTTGAGACATACAAACCTGGACCAAATAAAGCCATATGAGAAATTTCTGTTAAGGGTAATCTCATATTACCACTGAATAACCCTACAGTCTGTAATAGGCACTAACTTATCTAGATCTGTAAATAGTGGCAGTATCAGAAGAGGAGATGCTTTTTAGGTGCTTGAGCTGTTTGGGACACATGTTTGAGATCCAGACTTTGATCACAAGAAGGGAGCACAGTGTCTTTGTCTTGTTTCACATTTGAAGCTCAATGTATTAATAGAGATGTAGCTTTCCAAAGGCGATTATAATGAGTGGATGAACAGTGCTCTCTGGTACATATTTCTCTTCTTGGAAATCTAGTTGTGGCCATGATTGAAAGGGTCAGAAGGTGGGATTCAATTTAAATCAGTTGACATGCAGTTGTGTGTAACCAAACAGTTAAGAAACTTTCCAGTGAGATAATATGCTCTTGATCAACTGCAGAATAGGCAGTGGAACAAAAAACATTTTGTAAAATGGCTTTATGTTGCTGTTATGTTATTTGGATAAATTACAAACCAGATGCTCAACTGATGTGAAGTGATAAATTTCTGCAAAAGTAGCAGCTACGGCTTTCACCATGTTACCAATGGCAACTGAAAGTTAAACCAGAGCATTGTGACTCACTTGTTTACTTTTTGGTTTTCTGTAGAGAAATAAATACATGGCAGTCATTTTAACTGATTCTGTAAGGCTAAGTACTGTCTTATGTTAACATCTGATGTTTGTTTAATTCTTAAAAAACCAACACGAAACAACCACAAACCCCAATCCCTTTTAGATAACAGGAGCTACTCTCTTTTTTGATAGAAAAGTTTCATAACAGAATATCCAACATGGAATGGAGTATTTTTTCTGAAGCAGTATTAAAAGTTCTCAAAAACTCTGCATTAAAAGAAGTAGTGGTCATTTTGCTGGAAATTCCCATCTTTGAAATGTCAGCATTTGTAAAAAGAGCAAGATTAATAACTTGCAAAGCAATTTAAAGTAGGAACTGGTGCAAAACAAATGTGGAAAGGCACCAAAAGAAAAATCAAACTAACAAAAACAATGTCGCATCAGTGTTGTTACCAGTCATGAGGAGCTATCATAATAATTAATAGTTGCTCCTGACCCTGATGTAAGAGTGTGAGTATATGTCCCAGGAATCTGGGCACACAGATGGTTATTTAGAAATTGCAGTTCTCCCTGTCGGCCTTTGGTATTAATTCCTTGCAAAGAGGCTTATATTTCTTTGCATAAGAAAGAAGCTGCAGTTGTCAAGTGACTGGAATGCCTTAAGAGGAGTGTCCTGCCTCTTTAAGGTGTCACTTCCTGTATTTGGGATAGGGTCAAGTACCCTTTTTGAACCACAAAAATAAGTGTAATAGGTCTGATATCTGTCCCTTTTCCTTTCTTTTGCCCTCTGTAGACATCTGTTTTGTGTTAATATTAAACCGAAAGGATAAAGGGTGCTGCTATTGTGGAACAATGTTATTTCATACCTATTTGGCAAGACAGGAGCTAGATGAGTGGACCAAACTCATTATGCCACACCACAATATACACACTTTTTCACTTCTTGCACTTTTCCTGGCTGTGAAAAGATTAGTTATTTGGATATGTAACTTTATTTTTTACACTGATTCCAGTGTTCTAGATCACAGTTACTGTTAAATTCTTTTCTTGACTCCCTCTTCTTTTCCCTGTGATCCTAGATTATGTGGTAGACCTCCTTCATCTCTTTCTCAACTTTTAAAGTACTTGCACAGTGTTCATCCTAGTAGAAGTGTATCTCCCCATGGAACATTTTCTCCAGGGAGGTGGTGAGCTGCTATGGAAGTCATTGGCAGTGGAGCAGAGCAGGGAAGAAGGTAGCTGGGATGACCTGAAGTAGGCAGTACCTCTCTCTTCCTTTTCAGCATTTCTGTACCTGAGCCCTGTCCACATCCCATATACATCCTACAATACCTAGTTCCAGCCATAATGGCTCACCAGCCGTGCAGTCTGGCTCACTAGAATAAATTTCCTTCTAGCAGATGAACATGGCAGAACTCAAATCATGTGTCATGCCCAAAATACACCAGGGAATGTTTAATTTTATAGGCTATAGAGGGTGGGTAAGAAAACGAGACAGGTTTGGTGGTGTTTTGGTTTTTTTTTAAATAATTAAAAAATAACAAATCTGTTATAATTTTTTTAACTAGTGGAGTTTTATTTCATATAAACAGTCTTCTTGTTAAACACCTCTATCCCTGAGGTGTAGCCTTTCCCTTATCCCTTAAAACAAATTACATTTGAGATTGGAGGGGTGGGTGCCACAAGGAAGATGACAAGTGAAAAACAGAAAAGGTAATCTTGTGCTTATGTACTTGCTGGACTTAGACAATTATATTTGGCAAATGGACAAGCCTTTGGTTCCTTTTTTTTAAAGAAAACTACATGTGAACTTCATCCAGTTTCTCAACCTGGATTAAATTTGACTTGCAACCAGCCAGTCTTGATTAACAATTTTAATGCCTTTTTTCCATGTACAAGCCATAGCGTGTGCTGTTTTAGTATTGCATAGCTTGTGTATTTCACTAGCTTGGACACACAACTTGAGTTATGCTTTCCAGACTCTTCACTTCTCTTGACTTAAATATTATCTCAAGGTCAGCAAGGACAAGTAGTTAAAGCAGGGAGTTTTTCAGTGTTGGTCACCCTTACTTTATACCTTGTACAGTAGTTATAGCGCATTATACATTCTTGATGGTATGTTCTTGTCTTCCTGCCTCTTGAGAAAGCTTCACTGATACTTTAAATATGTATATTGTGAGCTTATTATAGGACTTCGGGACTGACATGTCCAGGATCACTATTACTAAAATTGTCGCCTGTCTAAGCTAAGGATTAAACACTGCATGAGAAATTGCAAAGTGCAATTCCATGAGTAGAATCACGTGTGTGGTTATACCAGGAAACTTTAACACCACCAGGGTGTGTTGTGATTCATAATGAGCCAAAGGTTACATACTTTCAGTGTTTGATCAGACTGACTAATTCCTGTACCACTTCATTCTTTGACCTATTATTGATTGTACAGAGAGTTTGTCTTGTTTTAAAGATCTGAGATTAACTGATCACAAAGCACCAGCCCACTAACCTGTGTCAGACCCATCAGATGGAATATATTGATTAAAATACCAACTTCATTCTGGAGACATGGATTCTTCTGTTGTCTTTGCTACAAAGTCTTTGGCTGGTTTTGGAAGGGAGAGTGAGATGGTAAAATTGCTATTTAATAGCTGCTTTTCTCTCCTGGGGGAAAAGGGAAGGGATATGTTTTGAAAAAGTGATAAATGTTTTTTGATGCTCCTGTGTTTGGATGTACAGCTTCATTTATTTGAAAAGGACCTGATTTGGGAGTTGGGGGAACCCCTGCTGTCAGCATTTCAGAGAAGCTGAAATTGTGCACCCTGAAACTAAAGCATGTTGAAGGGGGCACTTTGCAAAATGAGATCTGAACATTGTGAGAGGTAAATTCAAAATCCAGATTCAAATCTTTCTCGTGCTTTGGATCCACAGTTAAACTGTTTAATATCTATTTCTCAGATGAAAAGCTTTGTAAAAGTAAAGTGATGGCTAATAAGCTGTGACTCAGAAGGAGCTATGTTAACAGCAATAGTACATCTTTGTAACTGGAGAAATGCAAGCATTTTTCAATCTCCTGAAATAAAAGCAGGGATGTGAAATCACTTAGGATTTCATAGTCCTAGATTTCTTCTTTCAGTGTATAGCCCTGTGTTCAGTCTCCTGTAGATTTCTGCTCAGTAGACTAAATTACAAGCTTAGGTGCACATTGACTTTGAGGGGGAATCCAAGTCCAGAGGAAATGGCAGCCTGGTCTGGCATAAAAGAAGGAGATAGTGTATTGGAAAGAGGTGCTTTTGACTTATGAATTTGCAGGATGAGATGCTGAAGATGTTTTGGGTGGACCAGAAGAACAGGTTAAGTAATTTTAGGTTGTGTTCACAAAGAAACTCAACTGTTGCTTTACTTGGTGGGATGGAGAGGAGGAAGAATGTTCCAGGGTACATGAAGAAAAAAACCCAAATTTTTCCTGTCATTTCAGAATAATATTAAAGCCCGTGAAGATGGCAGGAGCTCTTATTTGTTGTTCAGGAACATGCCATGGAGCCCTGTCCCTTGGACTCTGCAGCACGTCTGAGACAGTGCTGATATGTAGCAGCTGCTTACTGATTTTCTCACTCCCTAGACTGCCTCTTTGCCTTCATTATGTCAATCCCTTGACTTGCATTCTTAATGATTCTGTTTCAGAATCCATCCAGGCTGAACTGTGTCTCAGTTCACAGAGTCTCTGTTTTTAATTATCTCCCTTTTCTGACAGGATCTCAGTGTTAAGCCAAACTGAATAATTATCATGCTTTGGAGAGTTTTTTTCTTCTCCCCAAATGTTTGCTTTCACATTAAAAATTGATCAGAGGCTTCGTTGCTTTGCTAGCAGTTTCTTAAATTCTTGAGGATGTATAACTGCCTGTGAGTGAGAAGGAAAGTCTAATTTTACATATGGCTACAAGAATGTGCTTTGCCATTAGAAAATAGTCACTCTTCACTCTTCCTGCTGTGTTCTATGTTCGTTTCTTCAGTTCCTCAGAAGAGGCAGTATGAATAGAAATATGATAGTGGCATTAACCTTATAACTGGAATGATGTCCAGATGTACTGTCAGGTTTATGGTTAGAAGTGTGTCTGTTGTTATCCAAACTGATACTGTTGTGGTGGACAGGGGGGCAGACAAATATTGGGGCACTCAAGGCCTTCAGTCTGGAACAGGAGAAAAACAAACAGAGAATAATAGCTATTGTTCTATGTTAATTATCTTAAAGTATTAGACAATTCTTTTGGACTGCCTGTCTATTTGAGAAGAAAAAGATAGTTAACTGTTGCGGGACTGAGAGAGGGAGATAAGGTTATGGCCTGTTGAAATATTGAGGAATAGGTGGAGGAATGGGATGGAGAAACTTGTGACACATACTAACACTGTATCCCTGTGGGATCTCTGAACTGTTTGCAGTTAGGCACATCAGTTTCCAGGCTTGGAAGCATTGAGAAGTCAATGCTTTTGACGGGAGCATTTACAGGGATAGCAGAAGAGACGGCTTGGCAAATCTTGCTTTGGTTGCTCTGGTGTGGTTCTAGTTATCACATGTTGGTTTGTGGGAAGCAATATAGCACTGTTCTCTAAGAAAACCAAAGGGAGCACAGTATGCTCCCAACATAAGAAGGAACAACAATTGAGTAAGTCTGTAGATAAATGGGAGGTTGAAGGACATAGTAGGACAGATAGAGATGGAGAAGAGTAAGTTGTGGTCTTGCTCTTATCTACCCATACTTTCTCCTCTTCACAACTGATTGTTTTCTTCCACTTTCTTATCTGTCATTACACTGTCTTAGCTCTGCTCTACTTCCAAACAAACCTTGCTTCCCCTGTTTTTTTTTCCTCTTCTTCCTTCCTACTCTGTTAGATGTGTCCCAAACACAGAATCCTTTCTTCTAAATAACCTCCTCAGTTATGGCCTTCCAGGCACATTTTTTTCCTTTCACAAGATACTAGTTTCCCACCTGCCCTCAAAACTGACTCCTTCGCTCCCTTATCTTGTATACCTGTCTTAATTTCTTCAATGCTCTTTTGTCCTTTCATCTCATTATGCTTTGCAGAAACTCTTGAGAGCATGACCAGAAGGTGTGTAAAAAATTTGGAAACTAAGGGAACAAAAAACAAATACTGTTCTTGCAAATTTCTTCCTTTTCTTTGGACACTGCTTCATTTTCAAATCAGGAGATGGGAATCCAGTCCACAACACTTGAATTCCTCTTGAATACAAGGCACTGATTTCTCTGTCTTCCTACTGTTTTTACCAGGAAAACTCTGAATATGTTCAAAACTTGATTAGTGGAACAGTGAAATGCTCTGAGAGCATCACAAGCCTATTCTAAAAGAGAGCTCTCTGTACGTAATCATTCAGTTGCTAAATAAAAATAAGGCAGTTAAGAGATTGTGCTTCTTTAAGAATAGCACAATATTCTGGTGTTCAAGGATTTTAAAATATTTTTAAAGTTTGTGGATGTTGTTTAGTTCATACATAACAAATATGATTTGTGAAATATTAAATGAAGAAAAATGTGTAACAATCACCTGAAACACTCTTGCTTTTGAGAGTATCTCGAGATTTTGCCAGTAATATTACTTGAACTGAGATTTCTCACCATCTGCTTCATTCCATTCTTCCCATCCAGGTGAAGTCAAAAAGTCACTGCAGTTCCAAAAGGATTCACAGTCTTTTTAAGGAAGCAATAAAGAAGCTACAAGAGAAAGGCATGGTTTTTCAAAAACCTAGTAGCTCCAAGGACTTATACCATGTAAGGAACTGAGCTGTAGTTGCAAACGAGTTTAGGGGTATGACTTTCACAGTCAGTAGAAACAGTAGAAATGTTTCAGAAAGAGAAGCTGGACATCCAAGTGTTGTCCGTTTACTCAGAAGTCTTATCTGCAGCTTACTTCACTGTTGTTTTTACCTCTCTATCACCCACCAAGTTATTCTTTTTGTAACTCGGCACCAGATTTAAGCAGTGCTGCTGTTCCAGGTGCAGTCTATGTTTGCGGCATTGCCAGTCTGTGCTGACACAGCTGAGCACACCGAAGGCTGGGACCTGGGATAGTTCTCTTCATTGAAGTGGACTGAAACTTGGTGGTGTATTGAGTCAGTCACCTTCCTTTGGGTTGAATTCTGGTATATAATTTTCTTCATCTAACTCATGGATGCTGCTAATGGTACTAAAATAATAACTGAAGATTTAACATTAAATATTAATCATGGAGGCAGTATATAATGCAGAGTGTAGTTATGACATTGTTAGTTTAGAACACATCATAGCTTTGGCTTACTTTTCAAAACTCATGCCATCTACTGTGACATGAACTGCTATAAATTGCCCATTTCTTCTATTTTCTCCAGGTGACTGACCATGATAAGGAGCTGCTTAAAGTGACCCTTGATGTGATAAAAGAAGACTGTCGAAAACCCAGGCGTGAGTAGCAGAGTGGTCAGGGCTCTGATGAGCTGGTGCTGATATATTGATGACAGTACTTCCTCCTGCTGCTGGATTAGACACGTTTCTTGTCCCTACCCGTGAATGCAGAGCAAAGTTGCTGGTGTAGCTAATTGGTATAACTAAAAGCAGGAGTGCAAGAGCAGCTTCCTGCAAGCATGGAGAGAGACAGAGCAGGTGTGCCCAGCAGGAGACAAACCTCTCAGATCTGAAATGAGCAGCCATTATATTAGAACTGTATCCTTTGAGAATACTTAGATTTTGGGAGGAACCAAATGTAATGAAGTTAGGTCAGCACCTTGCAGCTGTTGCATTGCACTCTGGATAAGTAGCAAATCTTGCTAGTACAGTTTCTACAGGGAAGTTGACACAAGTGTGAAAGGTGAACCTTTCACACAAAGGTGAAATCTCCACCTCCGATTAGTCAACAGTAACACTTAAGTCACTAGGATATTCTCTAGGTTTTAAGTTCAAGTAGAGCTCAGGTGGTTGTTCTTTGTACGTAGGTATTTCAGTCTAACGAAATCCACTTCTTTTCAGATAATGTACCTTGTGTGGCTTCTGAGTTACCTCTGTCCCTCAAGTCTATTGTGTCTTATTGCCATAGTGATAGCTTGTGCTTGACTTGAATGTCTGCTAATTACACAGGTACCTTGCTACAGAGTTTCTTTCAATTAATTGGGCAGAACGTGTCAGCAGGGATCACTTGCTTCTGGAGTGCAGTTATTTGTGTGGTAGAGTGCCCTTTAGAATAAATGACTGACTAGAACATAAGGCATATAATCTTAAATTGCACATATCCTTATACTATCGTAACTACAACAGCGCTTAGACCTGCTACATGATCATTATCTTGCAGTGAAAAAAGCCTAAGTGAAGTATTATTTTTGAGTTTTCAACTGGCTACCTTAAGCAGTGGTACGATTGTAGACAAGGTTTGTAGGTGGAGATAAAAGTTCTGTAACGTTGGGGGATGGAGAAAGTAGATATTACTGGGTATGCAGATGAAGATGGGTTTCAGTGCAACAAGTCACTATGCCACATTGTGTGTGTTAATTGGTTAAAAGATAAACATAATCTCTGTAAGAGTCAAGTCATTCTTCTGCCCACCTTATACATCAGCTAGCTCTCCTGGAAATCCATTTTGGTTTTTAATGTTTGTGCCACTATAAAGGCCAGTGTTTGTATACAGTTGACAAAGGACACTGAGAGACTGCCTGGTATTTAATTCTCATTTTGTGTATTATTTAATGCCTCTAAGTATCTAAAGGGTGGGTGCAAGGAGCATGGAGCCAGACTCTTTTCAGTAGTTCCCAGTGACAAGACAAGGGGCAACAGCCACAAGCTGGAACATAGGAAAACTTCTTTACTATGACAGTGACAAAGCACTGGAACAGGCTGCCCAGGGAGGTTGTGGAGTTCCTTTTTCTGGAGATATTCAGAACCCACCTGGATGCAATCCTGTGTGATGGGCTCTGGGTGATCCTGCTTTAGTGGAGGAGTTGGACTAGATGATCTCTAGAGGTCCCTTCCAACTCTGACAATTCTGTAATTCCATCATTATCACACTGGTAAAGTACTGTGTGCTCTGTGAGAGGTTGGGAGGTCCTTTCTCCCAGTCAGGAGGAGTCAAGAGCAGAGACATACTCCTAGATCCATCACAGAAAAGACTTTCAAGAGTCCTGAGTCCTCAAAGCCATGTTTTCCATACCGAGCAGGTTAAAAATAGCTACTGCTTTACAGAGCCTCTTGTTCTCCTTGAAGCTTTCCATCTACTTAGTTTCCTGTTGTAAAGAGGACAATTGCCTTTCAGTTTTCATAATGACCGTTTTAGTGACCTGGTCACTGGTAATAGAAGATTTTGAGGAGGGAAGTCAAGAAGCTTCAATCAAAGCCAGCAGTATTCTGCGGGTATTTCATTGTCACTGAATGATCCAAGAGCACGGAAATCGCAGTAACTGCCGGGCCCCCTCTGCTGGTGGGACGGCAGTCTGAGCCACCCTCTTGGCCCTGAGTAGTGAGCAGGCTTGCAATGAGAAAACAACATGGTAATACCTCAAGGCTTTTGCTTGTTTGTTGAAAGAACTTCCTACCTACTTGTCAAGAGTGACACTAATCCGTGACAGGAAGACTGATTTATGAGAAATCAAACCCTTCTCTTCCAATGAGTTACTTCTCTGCTGGTTTTCAAGGCAGTGCCCCACCCCACTGAGTGAGTTGTAACACATTCTCAGGTCTAACACAGCTGCCTGGAACTATTGTATAAATAAAAAAATCCTCAGCATGCCTAGTCAGAGCTCCACAAACCCGGATCTGTAACATGCCTACGTGACAAACCTAGTTTTTGGCTCCAATTTTAATTCTAAACAGCCTGATCTTAAATGCCCTCATGTGAGGCTCCTGTGGGTCTATCTAGAGGCTTAAGGCAGCCAAAAAAAAGGATGACAGAACATTTTTACTCCAGACTGAACTGCAAATGGTAGATGCAGTCTAGATTTGTTTCTTTTTTCTTTTTTGACTCATTTGCTCTGATTTTAGGCTTCCATAAGGCTAATAACAGAGGACACCCCAGAACCTCTTGAAGTTAAATTTAATATGTCAAAATGGACTCTTTGTGAGATGTCCACCATGGACAAATGGTAGTTGTTGTATAACTGTCCTCTCTGATACTGGTAGTCAGGCAAGACAATCACATCCTGGCTTATCTCAGCTGATGGACAGAAGTTAGAACCTAGTATGTTAATGAAAGGACAGCATCACTCCACTGAAAGGAGTGTATTCCCTCAAAGTTGGGTCATAGACTAGGAGTGTGTCTGGTTACTTAATGATTGTACACTCCTGCAACTACCCTAAAATGCCATTTTCTACCAGCATTTAGGAGGAGAGTATGTATTGCACTGTTGGGTAACACTTGAGTCACTAATCTAATTCAGACTTAAGCTAAGTTACTACAGATCAGGGATGGGCGCTTTGACCTTCTTATGACAAACTTATGACTAATGCAAAATGCAGCTACTCATTTTGTTTGCAACAACAGTCACTGTGACCAGGTAGAGGCATTCTTCTGTTTTCTTCACTTATCCATCCTAAGGTGATAGATGTATTTTTGGTCACCAGCCACAAAGATCTTTCATCACACTGTGGATCACTGTCTTCTAAAAGAACATCTTTGCCTGAATCACAGTCTAATAGCTGAACTGTTTAACTATTGGTACTCAGCATTGCCTCCTATCTACCAGGGAGAGTTTTCAGTTTTTTCTGAGCCATTCCTAGAGTACAGATTGGCAAAAATAAAGCGAAAGGCAGCAACAACAAAATACAGTTATCTCCCTCTCCATGAAAATTCCTCAGGACCCTTATCAAACTTAATTTACACCATGTGAGAGCTGGCTGAGAGCTGAAGAGAAAGAAATTTGCTCTGATGTGTCTCCTCTGTGTTAGTATTCTGTTGTTAGCCATGGAGGAGAATCTGTTGTGGAGTTCAGTACTCAGGGAGACCAAGAGCCTGAAGCACTGATGATTAATGGGTTTGCAGGGTCTGTTGGGGGAAATGCTGAGTGGGACAGCTGAGCTTCAAATGATCATTCCACTAGACACACAGTAGCTATGTTCAATACTGCAGCCATTAAGGACCTTTGTCTCTTGCTTGCCCTCTGGGGAAACGGATTTTTTTTAATTATTTTTTTTTACATTTATGTTCTCTCTTACATTTCCAGAGTTCATTCTTCTTAAAAAGAGATAAAATTCCATACTGAAGCCGTGTATGAAGTCACGGATTCTGCTGTAGTTGTCCGAGTGCTCTGAAATGCGGGGATGGAATTGCTAGGTGAATGAAAGTTGCATTGTAGCAGTTTTTCCACAAGATGCCAGCATTGGGCAAGCAGTTACAGGTCCTGGCCACGGACCTTCTGTTCTAGGCGTTTTTGAAGTTGGGTACGAGCAAAGGGATTTTGATTTGATTTCTTCTGTAGTTGCAGAAACTGGATGGCTTGCATAGATGGACAGTGGAGATACCCTTAAGTTACTAACTTCTTCATTAGGTTGGACTGAACGAGCCCTATATATTAGAGGTTGCAAGACTGAGTATCTTTCACCCTCATTACTAGTTCTACAGCCCCGACACAGCTCAGAAAAGACTTATACCTAGAGAACTGTAGACACAGACTGGATCTCTTCCCTAAGGATGCACACATCTCTGCTTTAGTACTTAGGGCATTCTTCCTCTCCAACAGCTGTGTTTTTTTTCATTACTACTCTGGATTATAGTAGTTAAAAAGAGACAATTAGACTGAAATCTTTCCTTCATGCCTGGCTGCATTTTCCTTTTTCTTCTGCAGATGCTGAAAAAGGCTGCCATTTCCTTCATGTCCTGAGCTGTGTTCGGCAGAGCTACAACCCCTCTGTGACTGAAGCAGTGATGCACCATGTCTTGGAACTTCTGGAAAGTAACAGTGATGTTGTCAGCACTATGGAAGGCTATTACATGGTATTTTAAAAAGAGAAGATAAGATACATTTGTACAGATCCATTCAGTGTAAAGGAGGGAAAAGGAGAGGTTGGATGACCCTGAAGAGCTGCTATTACCTAGAATGGTCTAGGTCTAGGTGGGCAAAAAAAAGCATTCTGATTCTCCAAATGCTGCTTTTGTCTAGCTCCAGAGAAGTTGTCCAAATACCTGTTTTTTAATATTGCTGACTTCCTTGCTACTCCTAGTGGAAGTTCTATCAAGCTAATTCTGAATACCCTAATACAGCAGAGGCACTGGAAGAGAAGCTGGACTCT
>NW_009952362.1:373111-383821 GCF_000747805.2 Chaetura pelagica | reverse complement strand
AGAGGCACTGGAAGAGAAGCTGGATTCTTTCCCTGCAGTAAGATGTGACATGGCTGTCCTCACATTTACATCTGTTGAGCCCCAAAGAAAATTTACTGCCAAAGAGCACCGTTTACAGCAGTAGTCTTATCAGGACTCATTTTTCTGGCTTGAAAACTGATCTTGTGATCTTTCAATATGATAATAACTGTGGATCTTTCTTTTTATGTATACTTTAAAATAGCTAGGAAAGGACATGCAAACAAACAATCAGAATATTTGCCTGTCCTTCCTGGCAGTGCTGATGTATGCATGTCTGTAAAGATGTATTTCTGAATGTGCACAGGTTTGCCACCACTAAAGTGTCCTCACCTTTCTCTGAAAAATTACATTCAGAGGTGGGTGCCTGCCTGCCTTTCCCATCCTGCAGTCTTGCTGCTTGTCAAGCGTGCCTGGGTTCTCCTGGCTACTGTGTGCACTACTGGTTCCTGTCGTTGTGGATTCTGTTCAGATCAGAACTCTCAGAAACACCCACCATTTTGCTGTTTATCACAGATGTTAACCATAAATCAGATGCTTTGGAAAAGAAAATACAAAAGTCAGCAAGGCCCACTGTAATATCCATACTCGCTTGTTTCCTGCCTTTTGTCTTATATTCTGTCCCACATCTGGGGAGAAGTACCATCCATATCTTTGCTTGCAGAGGAACAGAAGACATTGATGAAATAATTTTTGCCTAAAGAAGGTTACCATGCAAGACATTTGATCTGGAATAATCAGAATGCTGTTATGTGCCACAGTTCAAAGCCTGAAGCTGTTCAGTATTTATCCTTAGAGAGGGCTTTCTGCTGCAGGGGCTTTCCTGTTTAATTAATCTGTTTAATTAATGGTGTGGATGAGACCTTCAACTTGAAAAAAGAAGAAAGGACTGAATGTATTTTTTCTTCTGCACCTTCCCTCTAACACTTGAAATAGCAGACTCCCAGGAGGCAGATGTAGTGGTAAAGCCCTATAAGGATTGACATAGCAGGGAAAAATAAGCCATATGCATGAGGAAAGCCAGTGAGTAGACTCATGTGTGCCAGGTCTCTGGTTTGTTGTTATATTATATGCCTCATTCCAAGCTCTTGCTGCTGTGAGATACAGACTAAGAGAAAAGCATGACAGAATATTTGACATTTGCATTCAGGGGCCTGTGGAAAACTCTTGCCTTAAAGAGGTGGTGCATTTGTCCATAGTGGAAAACTGTGTAGGAATCATTCTTTTGCTGTTAATGTCCTACTTGCTGAAGGGCCCCATAGTTGGTTTTGCTGCAGGCTGCCCTACTCCTAGCATTTTTCCTCTGTTTTGAGTTGAATACATTCTAGTCAGAATTGAATATGGGCCTGAACATGTGCTGAAAGGATGTACCTATGCAGAAGGAAATAAAAGAGGATTAAGAAAGAGTTGTACAAGCCTTCCCCCCACCATCAATATCTCTGAAGCACAAGGAAAGAAGTCCAGATTCTGAGTGAAGAAGTAACTTTAATTTATGCCTACAAAAAAGTCTGGTTGGCTACAGGGAAGATTAGCTTCTCAGATTCCTGCTCTGATTAGTGATAAGTTTGAAGTGATGCTTAAAAAACTAAGGCTGACTATGAGAGAAGTTGTTTGGAATATCAATTCCTAAATTCAGAGTCGCTTCAGGAGTTAACTATATGTTACTGCTAGATTATGGATACGTCGCATACTTGGCATGAACTTGATGATATGTTAAAGGAAGTATGTGGTATCTTGGACCGTATGAAAGAGTATGGCAACTAATTTAAGAGACCAACTTTGACATTTTCTTGAAAAGTCCTGTATTATCAGAATCTGATTTTGCTGGGAAAGGGTTAAAATAACACTGCTAGCTTAGTGGGAAAGGTGATCTCCTCTCAGGTTAGAAAAGAGACTTTGGCTCTCCTGAGGGTGTCAGCCAAGTGTGTGGGCTGGATGAGTTTTGGGAGGAGCACTGCACAGCTGAATCTTGGAGGAAAAGATAGTCTGGAGACTGAATTGCTCTTTAAGGTCTCTTTAAATTCATACCAAAGCAAAATTACATTTTTGTCCTTTGTAGCTTGAATAGTCATACACATAGCATCTAATGAGTTCTATTGCCTCCAACTTGGATGCTGCACTTCTGTGTTTTAGATGCATTTCTGTGTGAAGTCTGCTTAAAACCCCCTGTACATTGGAGGTTGATCCAGACACAAGTATCTTCCCATTCTGTTCTGCCTCTGTTGCCATTTGAAAGCACCGATCAACTGGGAAGCATTGAAGATTAAGTGGGAAGAATTAATCTCAGGAAAGACAGATAAGTAACTCTGGAGAGAAACTGTTCTTGGAAGTTTTTAAGCTGGTCCTCAGTGACGATGCTGGACTCTTGTGGTTGAGGGTGTATTCTGTTGAAGGCTGCTTCCCAATAACAAGAAAAAGGGATTTTTCTCACTTAACTCAGGGAAATATGAGTGAGCATAAGGGAGTCTACAGTTTTTACAGGAGTGAAAAGTTAAAATCAATGGAGGAGCCTAGATTTAAGCTACACAGTTTCTACAGATTGGAGGGAAGAGTTGTGCCTTAAGCTTGTGTGCTTAATTTTTTCCACAGTAGCCACACAACACAGACTAACACTTACTCTGGTTGAGTGCTTTCCCTCTCTTGTACCTACAGGGAATACTGTAGGCATATGCCTGCAGAGAAGTACCTCAGCTAGCTGTTGGAGCACAGAGCTCTCTGTAGGTCAATTTACCCATTTAGTCAGTATCTCTACAGTATGCTTCTGTGACAGCAGTCTAGACATACCCATATTGGTATAAGTCACCTTTATGTAAGTCTAACTAAACACACTAGGGCTTTTACTGCTAATAAACTGTCTCTCTGTTTAAAGATCATATCCTTAACCAAGAGAGTCATATCATGAACACTGTTAAAATTCTTAACCTAAGATTCTTAACCTAAAATTCTTAACACTTGTACCACAACTACAAAATATTGTGTGAACATTCAGTGTCAACACAATTATTACTGGTTTATTAAAGGATTTTGAAGGTTGCACTTTAATGCAAAACTGACAAGTGAGAATTCATGTTGTAGGGCTGCTTCCTGGCCAGTCCCAGTTTCCATAGAAACAGTTATGGCAGGAAAATGCAGGTAAGGAACATGGAGTTTTCAAAAGCAGTCAGCTTTTTAATGTTATCTTAAAATGTTTTGTCTTCATAGAAATGCAGAGCCTGAGAACAAGAATTATCAAAGAATGTTAATATACTATTCTAGCAAAATATCCTGATTGCTTTTCTGGTGAGGAAATGAACAACTCTATCCCCAGTCCCTGTCATCTGCTTAGGTGAGAGAAGAGGTGAGGTTGCTTCATACCTCAGTTTCCCTCTTAAATAAACTGGGGACAATACAGCTTCCTCTGTAGGGCATAAACCTCAGTTTTTCTTAATGTTAGTCATTAAAAGCTCTTGAGATCTATTGGTGAGAGCTGTTAGAGAAGAGCTTTGGGAGTGGATGAATGGATAGGTGCTGGAGTGGGACTTGGTTCTAATCCAAGTCCCATTTGCTAATAGCTTTCTCTTTCTCTGCCTCTCTTTCCATACATATTGCTTTATCTGTATTGTCTTTTTGCTCTCCAGGTCCTATGAGGTAATGATGGTCTCAACAGTTTTATTTGTATGAAATATTTTTCCTGGATTTCTGTTTCCTCTTGTGACTTCTTAAATTATTTCTTAAAAATAGAAATTGAGATAAATGAGTTCTGACTGTTCTTGTTCTCATATCTTTGGACTGTAAATTTGTATTTATGGGGGTATGTGCTTTACATAAGCTACCTGGGAAACAAAGCTTTTCTTTCCAAGTAATAAATTAAAAAGATTGGATACATGACTGAAAGCTGTTAGTTTTGTGGATCTGTCCATACCTGCAGATTCCAGTGATGAACACCGTAAACAGAAGGAGTTGCTAATTCATTATTCAGAATCAGAATTCATCAATGAGCAGCCAGTGAGGCATGGAGCCTCATGGAGAATTATGAGATAAAGTACTGAAAATATGCTTGTCAAAGAAATGCAGTTTGCTTTACTTTGGGAGTAAGCTGATCCTGTGGGGAAAAGATGTGCCTAGCAAAGATTTGTATCTTTATACTTACTTTATACTTACTTTGGGGGCACAAAGTTGAGTAACTGATTGTTAGGGATGCCACTAGCCCATTCCCATTAATATTTTTTTAGTGTGCAGTGGAGGCTATACTAATCTCGTCACAGTCATTTACATGCTGAAACCAGCCCAGATTAACAAGATTACCTGAATAATATAACCAGGAATTTGCTAATGAAAGAAATAACCTAAAGGAATGATTTCCAGCAACTGTTGAACCTCTGAACAGTGTGGTGCCAATTAACCTGGCACAACATGTCCTAGAGCTCTTGTTTAAGCTTGCTTGTTGTTATTGATTGGAAGAATGAATGCTTCTTCACTACCAGCTAGAGCTGGAGCTGGAGTTCTCTGCCACCTTAGCCTGGGATGAACAAGCTCTGAATTTCCAAGCATGTAAAGGCCAAAATGGCTGCTCATCTTGCTTGAAAGCTGGAAGCTGCTGCTTACATAGGTGATCTAGGCTGAGACATTTAGTTGGGTTTTTTAATTTCTTCAAGTTAAAAGTAAAGTTAGAGGCCAGTCATCCCTCTTCTGCTGTGAACAAGGTAAGATAAATTGCAAGTCGCTGCCTGACAGCCAATGCTATTAAACGAAGCACGTGCTAAACTTGTCACTGGTCTGATAAGTTCCTGGATCCTTTCAGGAGCAGAGATGTTGGTCAAATACCATGGTGAGAGATTTAAGTCATTCCTATTGAGAGCCTAGGAGTTGCCCTTGCATACATGTAAATTTTTTTGCTGTAGTATCCACAAAAAAACCCAAACATCACAAACCAGAGCTGTGACAATCCATCTG
The DNA here is from genome assembly GCF_000747805.2 of Chaetura pelagica. NCBI lineage: Eukaryota > Metazoa > Chordata > Aves > Apodiformes > Apodidae > Chaetura > Chaetura pelagica. The sequence goes on along the minus strand of NW_009952362.1, from coordinate 378,871 downwards.
GTGTTCTGAAACAAGTGCCTCCACTGCTGACCAATACTCTTTCATACCCTCATCTTGTCTTCTGATCCCACATAAAGTCTCTTGAACACGATTCCTGGCTCAAAGTAGTTGTAGGCTCTCTCTTCACCCTTCTGTGAGTACAGTGATCCAGGACAAACATAACAAGCAAACTGATACAGAGAGGAGTTTTTACTGGAACTCCAAACAGAGGAAGGGATGAGAAATACAGAAAAAGCTGAGGGAGGAGGACTTAGCACAAAAATGTTTGAAATTAGTCCCATTGAAAAGGCTAAGAAATAATTGCCTAATGATGCATTAGACATCTGTTTTATAACAGGCAGCAGGTGTTGCATGTAATGAAAGCAAGGACTTGTACTATTTTATTTTCTGCAATTAGAAAGCATGGGAGGAAATGAGGGCAGGAAAAAATGGAGTAAGAACACTTACCATAAACAGCTGGACACATTTATACAGAGCACAGTAATATTTATAAGCTCTTCCTCTGCCTTCCTTATACTGTTGTTTAGCAGTTCCTCTGTTCTGCAGGATATTTAGTCCTTTTTAAAAGATTCATCCCCTGGATACTCAAAGGTAGATGCTAAAGTAAGAGATGGCCAACAAAATGTCTTTGAGGATCAAAAAGTTCAGGACAATGTAATTGTCTCTGATACAGATCCTGTTACTAACTGTTGGAAATGGTCCTGAAGGACAAGCTGCCCTTGTCTCATAGGTGGTCTCTGTGTGCCTCAGTCACTAGACCACTGGCTGAGAAGTAGTCCTATTAGTGAAATGGTCTTTCAGGTTGCATCCCTGGTGCTGCCTGGCCATAGCTTAACAGACACCTGGATCCAAACAAATGCTTGGAATTTTGTGGATAATGTGTCTGCTCCAAGCTGAAAAGTACACCTGCGCCAGGCCCTGCTGGAGAAACCATAGCTCCGCTTTTCATGAGGAATTATATCATTTGGGACAGTCTCATTCCTTTTTTCAAACAATAAACATCCTACAGGGCATTTGGTTTTCAAGGATCTCCACTACTGCCCTACAAAATCTAACCTGGAAATGACTGGAGAAAAAAAAATTCAATTTGTGTCTAGCCATGGGTTGATGTTGCCGAGGGGGTCCAAAAGTGCTCCTCCTAAAGAAGTCTCTCTGCTGGGAAAGCCACTTCACTTTTGCATGAAGGTAATTTAAAAATTAATGCACTCCACTGCTGAGTGGTAAGGGTTGCATGTTAGAGATTTCTTCTTACAGTGCTGAGCTTCTGGTTTTTTTCACCTATAGTCTAAATGCAGTCCCTTGAATAACTTTTCATAAGGTTTTATTGATACATTTTTATAATTCACAGCCTATCACTCAAATGTGTCCTGGTTTGGATATTGGCAGTTAAACTCTTCTACTTTCTCTAGGGGATGTGCAGCCAAACAAAATTATTGTTTCGTTTAAAAAGGGGCTGAATGAGTAAAAATAGCGAATAAGGAAATTCAACTTTAAAAAGGACATGGTGGAAATTTTAAATCTGTTAATATGGAGGACTTGGTGTCCATGTATATACTTAGAGGTAACATGGGAAGAAAATGCAAATAGGAATACTTCTTCCTAGATGGATTTTATTTGTAACAAGCCTGCATTTTCAATAATGGTTTGCCTAGTTTCTTGCAGAAGATGAGGCAGAAGCCAGTCTCAAAATATGCTATTCTGAGAACAGCAAGTGAAGTCAGGGATATCATACGGGAAGAAACCTGAGGAATCCCAATCCAAACCTGTGATCAGTTTGACAACTTCAGCTCAAATGTGAGCCTGACATCTATATTATACATAAAGAAAACTGTGGTTTGGACTTTTGTTTCTGTGTTTTATTTTAACAGTGTCAACAGGTATCTATAAAGCCTTTGTAACAGTGTACAAGGTGTATGCAATTTGCTGCTACTATCCTAATCAGGGCGTGCAATGCACATACTCTGGTTGAAAATCCTTCATCCACAACTCCGGTAAGAGAACTGAAAAATAATGTTAGTCGCTAAAGGGTTACATTTTAAGATAGCTGCTTCTAGAAAAAGATAATCTATAATTTAAGGCAAGAGGGTGAAGCAGCTCTTTCATAATGTATGTGAAAGCTGTTATGCCGTTGGGAAAGCATGTACACTGCTAGCAGGGGGAATTATTATTTTAGTATTTCCTTCATACTAGATTGCACAGAGGGGCTGATAAAGCATGACTCTCCAGTGAGGGAAATTGGAAGGCAAAGCTACTGTGCTGGGGGCTGAGGGCTGCTTTTCCAGGACTGTAGCTGGTTTCTTCAGCTCCTTTCTACCATATTAGGTGGGCCTATTTATTGCTTTATTTGAAGAGCAGTAATTTCCCAAAAAGACAAAATGCAATTAGCTTTTAAAAAATAGGGGAAAAAAAATCACCTCTTGCTTTGTGTTTCAGAGTTCGAGATGTGAATGCCAGACAGGCTCTACTATTCTTGTCACTCCTAACAAAAGAAAGATGTGTATGTTGAAACGCTGAAGTGGAAGGACTGCACTGAAAGCAGCTCTTTCAAGAAGCTGAGGTTTTGTAAGTACAGAAGCTGAGATGGGAGGTAACAAAGGCTCTGTGTTGTGCTGTTGCACATCAGAGCAAAAAAAAAACCCACCCTAAGGGGCACATCCCTAGTACCACGTCTAGCAGATTATGCATGCAACCCTAGTTGCCAGTAGTGAGTTGTGTGGCTAATTTGTTATGCACAGCGCCGAAACTCTCCCCTTCCCCCAAGGGGCTGAGCTCATGGGGCACTTTGCTTCCCCCCAGGGTGCTGAGTACCATTACAGCTTCTTCTAGCTAGTGGGACGGGAAGACGCTGTTTTCGACCTGGCTGCCCACCCTTCACAAAGAGAAAAGCAAAAAGAAGAGTAATGTTAAACAGCTACTCGAGCCACTACAGACAGGGCTGTTAGGACATAGTGTAGTTAATATTCAGGAGGGTTTACTTATCTACAGTGATACTCCATGAATTAATAAGAGGCATTAGAAACGGCCCTAATGGAGCACAGAAAAGTCGGCCCCTTGTTTTGTTTTCTCACTGATTTAATGATCCAAGTGTTTTCAATTTACAACTCAATTGCTTATTTACAAAAAATATGCCAGCATGACGAAGTCCTCTTGAAATATGAAAACTCAAATCATGCTCCTTCTCTGAGACTGTCACACACACATTTTGTCATGTATCATGTTTTGCTGTAATTGGAGCAGAGTCTAGGTTGCTGGGCTGTAGCTGTGTTAGGTCTGTGAGGCTAATGTGATTGCCTGTGTGATAAAAAAATATACTGGATGCATGAGTCCTTAAAGGTGAATTGTTAAATCAGCTGTTAATCTTGGTATGAGTGTATGTGTTGGTTAATAATAGCAGTGATATTCCCATGTAATGATAGGACTTCTGTAGTGGAGGCTTGGAAAAAAAACCCCAAAAGACAGATATACTAGGAAATTTAGGATTAAAATCCCTAGAGCTAGTTATTTTCCTACAAATCTGCAGTACCCTGGCCTGTGTGTTCATGGTCCTAGCCAGGTACAGGCTCTTCTGCACATGCGGTTAGTCACCCAACAAGCCTGTTGTGCTCTTCAGTGCATACTGAGTCTTTCTTTCAGTCCTAGCAGCCAGAGCTTGGCTCTACAGAAGGCTGGGAAGCACTGTCAGCTTCATTTTCCCAGCTGCTGTTCAAGAGGAGCAGATTTTCCCCAGCCTGCAGGATAATAACGGGTTTCAGTTAGTTTTCTGCCAGTCTTGCAATAGTCTGGGATTGGACTCCCACTAGATTGGGTGTTGTACATATTTTAAAAGAACAATCCATGCCCCCAGCAACATACATTTTTCCTATGTAGACGGAGGGACACAGCAAATAAACAAGGAGAGCAGAAGGCGGCGGTGAGCACAAAACCAGCAGACTGCAGAGGGGGAAGAGAGCCAGAGCTGTACAAGGGCTGGGCAGGCTTTGTTTAGAGTGCTGGAAAATCAAGTTGTGTTGAATAGAAGAAGGATGAAGGATGGACCAGATGCTGTGAAATTACAAAATAGACACAAAGGGAGCATGAACCCCAAAGTGCTGGTCTCAGATTTGACTGAAAAGAGAGCTCCTTCCTTACAAGGGCAGATGAGAACACCAGTAAAAAGTCACCAGTTAGCAAGAATGTCAGGAAGGATGGGGCAGAGTGTTTGGAGGATGATGTATTTTGTCTTTTTCCCTCAATGAGAGGTTTTGAAAGTGGATTTAAAACAAATCCTGAGGATTTTTTTAATGATGTGGGATCTTTATTTTTGACAGGTGGAGGAGAGGATGGATTATGATATATACATGAATGGTGGCTCACAGGAAAGAGGCATCCAGGACCCAAAAGAGTAGCCATGCCAGGCATGTTTTTATCAATGGGTTATTTGACTATTTACATTTTCAAGGAAGAATTTTCTTTGTTCGACTTGCATACCAGGGACTTCTTGGCCAGTCTGAACAGTAAAGGTTCCTAAGGTAAATAATTACCCTGCTGCCTGGTGTCATGCATGAGGATTAGAGGTGGGAAGTCCCTCAAAGAAGAGGAGGGAAGAGGGTGCTCTGAAGGAGATAAGACAAGCCTGAAAAACCACAACAGAGGTGGGCACATCAGCTCTTCCTCGCTGTTGTCCTCCCTGTTACTGGTCTCACATATGGCTACGGATGGACCCCCTAGGGCAGGATGCTGGGATTTTAGCATTTTTTGTTAGTTCACTAGTTTTGCAAAACTGTAGTAGCTGAGGAGAGAGGACAAAGCTGGCTCTGTGAGCATCTTTTCCTTGTATTATGCAGCAGGTACCTGGTTCCCACCTGGCAGCAGTCAGTAGCTGTGTGCTGCTGGTGCTACTCCTGGTTTTCCTTCTTCCTTTAAGCTGCTTTTGGAAGGTAGGTATGGTTTGGAACCAGCCACTTTCAAGTGTCAGTCTTCAGGCTCAATTATCTGTGGCTTTGTGATTCTGGTGTCTCTCATGACCGTTGTTGCAGGGTTAATAACCCGTGTAAAAGACCTTTCTGTACTCCTAGGCTTGCAGGTCTGGAGCTGTCAGCAGCACTTTGGAAGCTTACTGGAAAACCTGCATGGGCTGCTGCTTTTGAAGAGGCTTCAGAGGCATGAGAGGTCTTAGTGACTGCACTTCATTTGGTGAATAGCTAATTCATGTCATGAAACCAGCAGAGGGCTGGAAAATCACACGTAAGTTCTCATTTGTGATGTAACTTCAAATAATCATGTGCAAAGTAATGCATCATTTGGAAAAAAAAATCCAACAAAAATCTAACAAGACCCAACAAACCACCACCCTGCAATTTTTAGGGCAAACTTGTCTCAAAGTGTGACTGGGGAAGATGATGCTCATTTATCTATAAATGCACATACAAAGAGCTGAAATGGGTTCCTCCCTCTCAAAGCCCAGATGGCAGAGAGTCTGTGTGACTTTCCTCCAGCTCTGCCCAGGGCAGTGTGGACCCCCCCGGGCGGTGTCCGGCCTGGAGCCCCCGGCCGGGACCTGCTGGGCAGCGAGCTCGACCTCGCTGGCTCCCGGCGTCCGGCGTGACCTCGGCCGGCCGCTTGGGAAGGGAGTCTGGAACACCTTCTGCAGGGATGGAGGGCCCGACGGCGTCCCCCCTTGCCCCCGGGGTCTCCTCAAGGGATGTCTCAGCAGACGGTGGGGGCCCGGCCGGGGTTGGGGGCAGCCCCGGCAGCGAGAGGGGCCCCCCGCGGCCTTTGCCA
>NW_009952362.1:363655-372735 GCF_000747805.2 Chaetura pelagica | reverse complement strand
GGACGGGCCGGGCGCGGGGCGGTGTGCGGGGAGCCGGGCGGTGTGCGGGGAGCCGGGCTGCCCCGGGGAGCCCGTCCCGGCTCCCGCATCGCTTCGGGCAAGGCAGCCGCCCCCGGCAGCCCTGGCCGTTTACTCTTGCGGGGACGCAGGTGGGGGGCACCGGGCGGCGTGCGGGAAGGTGGCTTGCTGTGGAAGTGCGTCCCTTTTTCCTCACTCTTTTCACCCCCTCTTTGGCTGCTGAGATATTTATTTATTTATTTTTGTTATAATTTTGAAGCTTTCTTCACTCCTGAAGGTGGGTCTTCCCTTCTTGCTCATCAAGATGCAACGCAGTATGGGACAGGTCTCTCGGTTTGTCTCCATCCCTGCCATGGTACTATAGAGTGCCCAGTGGGGAGCAGAGCAAGACCCTGTCGTAGAATCAGTAAGCCAGAGATGCTGAATTCATCTGTACTCATTTTCTCCTATAAGTCACGTTACGACCTTTTTTTTTTTTTTGAGGAGGAGCCGGTTTGCATGGTTGTGAAGGCAGGCTCTGCGTTTGTGAGACTTTTCATCTGTCTTTGCCCTCCTCCTTTTACACCTTACTGCCAGTAGAGTAGCATCAGAGGATTTTTAGCAGCCTTCCCAGACTCCAGAATTGCAGGGTGTCATGTGGAAGTGTCTTTGCCTGCAGGAGTTTGCAGCAGTGGAGTAGCTTTTGTCCATCCACAAAAGTAGAAAAGGCACCTTTTTCTTGTCTCTCTGCCTGTTCCTTGGTTTTAGTTGCACCCAATCTTTTTAACTCTTTCCTCAAAGTACAACGTGTGTATAGAAGGTAAGCTATCCAGCTTTGGTAAGGAAAAGCCTGAGGGGGTGTTGGGTCTGGTGTGAAATCGCTCAGAGTATGCTGTTTCCTGGCATTGCATGTCTGCCAGATTTCTTCAGAGCTGGTCAGCATTTTAATGGGTTGCCTGTTAGATAAGGTTAAAGATTGGATTTAAAGCTTTGTATTATTATTATTTCATATCACTGAGCTTTTTCCTCTAAGGCTTAAACCATAACCCAATTTAAGGCTAGAGGGCACTATGTTGTTGAGAGTTGCTGGAGCTCTCATCTACCATGGAATAAAGCATCTTGTGCCCAGTTCATAGGAGTGGAAGCTTTAGGTCTCGTGTCCTTTCAGGCTGCCAGCTGGACCTGTGCATTCAGCCTATTATTTGTTCATTGCTTCCAGGTGGAAAAGGCTGCATTAATTTTTGCAAGCTGCTGCTGTGCATTGTGGCTGACACAACTGCAGGCTGTTATCTCACCTGGAAGCAATTCAGCATCAGAGAAGTAAATCTGCTATGTACAAAGATAAATAAAAGAACTGGTAACAATACCTTCCTGATTGCCAAGAGAAATTTATGTTATTAATTTTTATTAGTTGGATAATAACAAGAAAACAATGATTAAATCCTGTATTTGCAGTTTTGAAATAAAATATTTCCCATGTTTTCCTGCAGAAACATGTCTGAATTTCCTTGATGGTCATTGTAATTGGATTTTAATAACAGTAACCTAAACTGTTCCAGGGGGCTCTCTTTAATGTCTCTAGTGGTGAAGCTAATTCTTCCCTTTCACCCTTCTCTCCATTCACCTTTTCTAATATTGTCTTCTGCACAAGAGTTCCACATTCCTGTGTATGAGTTCTTGACCAAAAAATTCACAAACTAAATGGCTTGTTGTGTGACTATTTTTGCCTTTTGTCCCACTTAATCTCTAGTTGTACAGTATTTAGCACAATAGGGTCTTGTTTCACAAAAGCATTGGAGTAATCCATGTCCTTGTGAATCTCTTTCTTTTAGATGAGTGAAATAGCCCACCGTCTTGTACTCTTTTGTTTCCTAGATTGCAGTTTGCTGCAGATGCATGTGCTGCAGCCTTTCATCTGGCCTTGGCTGGAGTAACTCACTAAGGGTGAACCAGCACTGTCAATGAATTTAATTCCCTGTGATTCATTAGTCACTGTTAGTTTGGTTCTGTGCTCCTTGTTAACGTGAAACAACCATTTTTTTTTCTGAGATGAATATAAACATTACTTGGGATTTAGTTCTCTGTGTTGCCTGTAGATAGTGTGGAGGGTGCACAGCTTGGTGCTCTCTGCCTTATGTGATTCTGTAATATCAAAAAGCCTTTCTCCCTCCAAAATCCATAAACACCTTCATGCCATGCCTTAAGGCCTCGCAACACCTACCTTGGCATCAGATTAACAGTGTGTTTCTCTGGTGGATGGTGACATAGGTATCGCAGGCATTTTAACATGAATCCCATTCCTTTTAATTGTGATCTTTCAGGGCCATGGTGGAGCCTGCAGAGATGAAGGCAAGTCTTAGGCATCACGGGCATGTGGAGAGAGCTAAATGGGAGTAGCACATGAGCCCCTGCACTGCTTGGCCTAAATGCCAGTAATAATTCTCTGGAGCAGATGTCTTAAATGGTAGGAGTGTACCTTTTGTGGCCTTGACTCAGTAAAGTAAAAGAAAGAAGGTGGCTCTGCATATCTTCTGCTATGATCCCTGTGTGTCAAACTTGTGAAGAGATTCATACCTCACAGGCAGATTTGTAGAGCTCTGCACGTGGGAAGAGATTAAAGTCTTGGATCCATTTGATAGGCAACCCAGCCAGCTCTCTCCCCCTCCTTGGAAATCAGTAGTAGAGGAAGAATCTGTGATGCCTCCCTCTGCATCCCTGTCAGTAACTGAGTAGCACAATGCAACTGGTTGGTTGGGGCCCTGGATGGCAGCATGTGAAAGGCTAAACAAGGTTTGATCAATAACCACATGCGTCTTGTATGGTATATCCCTAAGCTACTGCTGTTCTTACAGCTTTTGACTTTCCAAATTAGTTTCCTATTCTTTCCCCATACTGGTGGTCTTTTCAAGATTGATTTGGGCTTGGTAATACTTTAAAAATGCTAAAACTCCTTGCTTTCCCCCTTTCTTTTTTTTTAACAGGAACAATGTCAGGAAGGTCAAGTCTGGGTTTGTTGGAAAGACCCTTGGTGCAACAGTGGTCATACATTGGCTGTGGATTAGGACCTTGCAGTTAATGGCTTAAGGTGTCAGTTAATCATTCTGAAGAGAAAAAGCTGGTGACAAAATCCAAATCCCTTTTCCGGCCCCTGCTAAGTTTTAAACAGTCTGAAAGACTCTTTTCTCAGTTGTTGAAGTTTGATCTGTTTATGAGGTAGCTTCTCCAGCTTTTAGTCTAAAATTGCTATTGTCTGAATTAAACATTGAATTATTCCAAACTGGAAATGCATTCTCTCTTTAAAAAGACCCAATGTTGATGCTTGCCTCCTTTAACCATCCATCAAGGTGCTTAAACAAGACATCCTCCCCTCTCTCTCTTTCCAGGTTGTCTTTAGGGAGTTTACCCTTTACCTGAATGTCTGACTCCTTTAAGAGCCCTGCAGGGAGCCTCTGCCTACCAGGTGTGCTTGATCCTGCTCTCAGGGAGGAGAGGGATTAGCACCTTCACCTGTTCACAGTTTTGCAGGATTTGGGTGGTGGCAAACATTCATTAGAAGCCAAATGAATAGGATTCCCCAGCTCCCTCCCTGATCACTTGCTGTTCTGCAGAGGTCTGAGTAGTTACTGATGTGCATTATCTTGCTGGACGTTTAATGCTTGAGGCAATTTCCAAGGTCTCTAAGTGTGCCTGCATTATCCCAAAAGCAGGGATGGATACATCAGTACAGGTTTTCTCTTCCAGCACTAGTCTGCTCCTGTTGCAATTGGGCTTTATGTGTTTTTTAGCCTTGTACAGTATGGAGGAAAGGTAAAATGCTCTTGCTTTACATTTGGCTACCCTGTGTCTTTCCAGTGAGAGGGAGGTACATTGCTGATTTTAGTGATCTGAGATGCCCGCATGCTCTTCCAGTTCCTCCCAGGGGGAATTGTTTCCTAATACTATCTCTGAATGTTTAAAGGTGCTCTTAAAGGAATCTCTCTGCTGCATGGGTATGGTTGCTAACCTCCTCAGGGCACTGGCATTGCTAAATTGTAAGGGACCGAGTCCTGCTGTGTTTGGTTTCAGCACTGCTCCCAAGAGAACGTGAGTGTGCTTGTCACAAGTGACCTGTTGTAAAATGTCAGCATGCTTTGAAGAAAAAACTTGTACTGCAAGGGTCAAGCTCTGTTCCTCATGCCCTAGCTCCCTCTGCTTACTGCTTAGGCTCAAGATTGACTCAGATGTGATCAGACATCTTCATGGCTTCATTTCTCTTTGTCACAAGCTGTTGATTATACAAAGGCCAGCACTGATGAGGAGTGTCTAGACATGTCGTGGATTTAGTGGCAAGGATCTTTGTTCCTGTGTTGGTCCCTCTAGCTACCATGGAAGAAAGAGCTGGATCCTTCCTGCTTGGTGCATCAAATGGGTTGTGGTTCACACCCCTGCCTGCAGGGGTGTGAGTTGAGGAGCTCCATGTGCAACTTGTGCTAGGAGTCCCTGCAGCTTATGGGTAAGAAAGGCTCAGCCTGTTTTGTTTTGTTTTTTTTTTACCTTAATTAGCAGAGCTGGAAACTGTGAGCCAGATCTCTTCCAGAGTGAACAGGATGTGATGTACTTGGAGCTCCCATGGCCAGTGGACTGTGGGTAGATTGCAGTGAGGGACCTGATGTGAATCAGAAGGCAGTGTTAGATGAGTAGATGGAGTACCTATTTGGAATGTATGATCCGTTTTCAGGTCTCCTCTTTACCCCATCAATACATCCTGTGTGGCTTTCTTTCCAGGGACCATGATCCAGCTTGACTCACTGGTCTGAATTATTATTACTATTATATTTCCCTGAGGTGCTGGGAAAAAGCCAGAAAATTAGCAGGCTGCTCCGTGACTTCATCTTTCCTCAGAACTGAACTTCCTTGCATTGGCAAGGGTTATGTCAAAGGGTTATGCTTAGCAGAGGAGAGCTCAGGAGAAAGCAGATTAGAGTAAATCATTCCCTCTCCCTTGCAGTGACTTTCTCTATGTGGAGACCACTGCCCTACTGGGGTAGACATTGATCTTCAATAATAATTTCTACCTCTCCACCTGTTCTAGATGCAAAGCTTATGATTTTGCAGCACCACAACATTTTCATTGTTTTTTAATGTCTGATAAAACATGTTGGGAAGAAAAGTCATCAATACTTCTGAAATATCTGGAAGCTGTGGATAGATGGTTCTGTGTAGGTTGGTTCAACTCTTTGCTCCCAAATGGCCAGAGGATGTCCTTTGGCTTTCAAAGCAGTCTTGCAATTTATCTGATAAAAGTACACAGCCTGAAAAAATACTACTCTTGTATTCTGTCATTGTCTTCCTCAAAATCATTTCCCATTTTATATGGATTAAACAGGAAGAGAGATTCAATGTGACTCTACCTGAGGCAGGAGGTGACGTACAAGCCTCTCTAATTTGGTCATTTGGGAGGAAACAGCTGGACCTTCTAATGTGAGATGATTTTATTTATTTATTTATTTATTTATTGATCTTCCTTTTTCATGCTGTATCCTTGTAATTTGTGCCTGCTCACGCAAAGGGAACTGGTCCCCAGTAACCACGGAGAAGAGCAGGATTATTAGAGCAGGCTGACAGCACCATGCGTCGTTTGGCATTGTGAAGCTGAATGCTTTCTTGCAGCTAGAGCTGACACCTCCCCTGAAGTGTGCTCTGTAAATATTACATGAAGAAGGCAGAGAGCTGCACAGTAGCATACTGTTTGAAATTGGTGGTGTCTGCGTCTTAATCAGGTACTGTCAAAACCAAATGCAGCCAAGTCAATGGAAAAAGAGCCTCTCAGTAACTTCCCTGGGCCTTAGCTCACACCTTTAGAGAGGACTTATTGAAAGTTTTGCTGAGAAGTTTGTAATTATTGTGGTTTTTAATGTAGTGCAACTCCCTTTGTCTTTACCAGAAGAGCAAAAACATTTTCCAGGATCTTTGTTATTCTGTTCTAGACAGGGACATAATCACATTTGGGGCAGGGGAGAAGACAAAAGGAAACCAGGTGGATTTCTTCACTTGAAAGGATTTTACAGTGGAACATCTTGCAACATAGTTAGAGCCTTCCCACTTTAGCTTGCTCATTTATTCTTTGCGCCACCTTCTAGGTGAATACATAATAACAATAATAATCTAGTCAATCTTTCAAACTCACATTCACTAAACGTCAGTAATATGCAAATATTGATTGTATATATTTATAAATATGGGGGTTATTCTGAATGCTTAAGAGCCTTTATTACAAAGCAAGAATGCATTTGCACTAAGATGTGCTGACAGACCTGAAAGATGGTCTCTTCTCTGGCCTGTTAAGACAAGTGATGACACACAGATACAGGCAGGTGGGGGCAGTGAGACAGTATCAACTAGCTGAGCAGGTAATTGTCTCAACATACTGATAACCCAAGATACTGTCTGGTGGTCATTCAGGCATTATTGCAAAGAATGAGCATGAAGGGGGATAATGCAGTAGCACTTTAAATTGCTCTGGGGTGAAGGTAGAGCAGAGAGATGCTCTACTTGTGTTATTACATGTGAGTGCGTGAACGTGGTGGTGTTAACTGGTGCTCTCATGCTCACGTGACCATAGTGAAGTTTCTTTTCATTATTTGTATTGAGCTATTATTTTCAGCAAAGCTACTCCTTATTCCAGTTTTTGGAAGAGAATCTCAATGTTTAGGTAATTAACATACTGGTTAGTTGGCTAGGATTCTGGGAACCTTCTACTTCTGTGGGCAGAATACACATCTCCAAATCTGTGTCTTCATCAGAATTTCACAGATTGCACTAGCATGCTGCACTGTATTATTTATTTGTCCTAATAGTAATTGACTACTGTAACACAGGATCTGGGTGTACCATGGCTTCACAATAAGGCTGTAGTGCTGTGTAGGAACATTATTATTATAAGGCAACTTATTTAGTTTGTGATGGTTGACTTGTTGGATAAAACAGAATATTCGTATGCTTAAGTGTCCATAAACACACATGGTCCCATGCTGTGTTTGAAACCTAGCGAGCAATAATTATGTTTCAATATGTTGCTGGCACAGTGTCTCTGGCCAATGGGGTGTGTTTTATTTTTCCTATAAACCACGCCAGCTAATTGTGGTGATGCACTAGGCTCCTGTGCTCTCAGAAGACAGCAGCAGGATTTTATAGGCTTGATGCAAACTTGTTTGCAAGGAAAACATCCCTGTCTATCTTGATTGTGAGAAACATGCCAAACCTCTACTAACCATAGAAGTGTTTAAACAGGAATGTCACGCTGCCTTCTGTCTCCTTTACAGAGATCTTCCATAGCTGTCCCTGAAATACTGGAAGCGTAGTTCTCCACTGTCCAGAATATGCCCATAAATGCAAACTTTCATGTGCAAAGTTCATAAATCTTCCAGAGAAGTCTGAACTAATGTCCAGTGTGGTACACTCAAGACATTGTGCAGTCTGGTATAAGAGCTTGTGTGTCCTCTTTACTGGTGTTGTGGCCTTGGATCATTTGTTTAACCTCTCTGAATCTGGGTGTGCTCTGCTGCAAAGTCAGTAGGACTTACCTTTTACAAGGGGTAAAGATGCATGTTATCCTAAGGGCTGACTGCTAGAATAGGCTTTGAAACCCCTGAATTTGGGTCATATTCCTCCACCAGCAGATCCACCCCTGGGAGCTGTGGTTGCAGAATGGTAAGGTCAGAATGTTATCCAGAAATGGGAGTCAGGCCATTGCTTCCCTAATAGTGATCACCAGCCATGGTAATGAAAGTGATGATATAAAAGCTATGTTCCCCTCTGAGGTAACAAACATTTAGGATGCCAGCCACACTTGCCAGCTGTGAACCTATTCCTCTAGGGCATCCTATCCCATATTGGGAGTCCCAGGCTCTGTGGAGGTATTTGAAGTGAGGCAGGGAATATGGTCTTTCTGGGAGGAAGGCCCTTGGTGTTAGGCTACTAGCTGCTGCTGTCTGATCTCTCTCTGATGTCTCTGTATTCCCTGTCAGTAAAGCTCACTGGCAGCAAAGGTGAGATCTTCTTGCCAGGCATTATTGTACCCTCAGGGGTTTGATGGAACAGAGAGCATCTGAATTACCTTTTTCCTAACTGTGAAGATGAGATTTCTAATTGCTCCCTCAGCATGCCTGGAGATTTTCCTGCTCTGGCTCAGCCTGTTTTATTATTATTATTATTTATAAACTAACCCATGCATGTATTTTTTGTGGGCAGAAGGTTATTGATGATTTTCCCCTCTCCAGCAGGTGCAAGCCCACAGTAGACCCCTGTGACCTCAAGCAAAAGACCCTGAAAATCAATTTTAGATGTTTTTCCATTCCCTTGCCCTGTGACTGCTTTGCTGCTGTCTCTGAGCTCAAAGTATTTCCTTTGCCTGAAAATCTGGCATGTTCTGATGTCTGCCTTGTCTTGAGTAGCCTCAGCTGAGGGACAATTGTTCATGCAAGAGGCAGCTGAGCTCCTGGTCTTCAGCAGAAGCAGGGCAGCTGGCACAGCCCCTGCTAGTGCGTAAGTGGGAGGCCTGCAGTTTCCCAGGGCTGTCACTCTAGCAACTTTCACTGGCATTAAAATCACTTAGAATTTAAAAGCAAACAAACAAGGATGTGTGATGTATTTTCCTGGAAGAAAGCCACAGAGAGCAGATTAAGTGCATCTCCCTCCTCCCATCTCCCAAACATGTCACAGGAAGAAAGACTGGAGTTCAGAATTTTCCTAAGTGGGATTAAAATAGGCTCTGGAACTGGCTTCTGGGATGGGACAGAGGAAAGCCAGGAGTAGGAGGGAAGCTCTGTGCACATGTTTTATATATTAGGTGAAATTGTCAGAATCACTGAACCAGCATTGGTGGTAATGTCTTTTTATTAACAAAAGGGCTGCCTCTTTTACTAACAAGAGATTAGAGCTGTTGGTTGAAGTAGAGAAGAATAAAACGTGACTGATTCTAGAGGAACATCCATGCTGTTTCTTCATGTACCAAGGGGCAGCAACTCTGAATCTTTTGCATTTGACAGAATGGACTTAACAAGGACTTTAACAAGTCCTAGATGGGTTTTTCTCTAATGGTTCAG
>NW_009952362.1:339594-363550 GCF_000747805.2 Chaetura pelagica | reverse complement strand
TATGGGAAAGTACATATGTTCAGCAGAAGGTATTTTAGAAAGACAACATAAGATAATCTTACTCAAAGTCAATATATGCACAGTATCAGCCTCAAAAAAACTCTCATTTGAGGTGTGTGGAAGACTCTGGGTGTTATTGCTCAGGATGAGATTTTCTGTTTAATCTTTTGTTGCTGTCTCTGATTCTAGCAGTCTATGTTGAAACTGTGTACTGTTTTAGGGGAGCAGTTTTCCACCTGTTTCTGAGTTGGATGAGCATGTAGCTTGCATGTCATCCTTTAATGCAGACATCCCTGATTTGTAAAGATAAGTATAAATATTTTGGTTTAAATTAAAAATATTTAAAGTTAATTTGTCATTGATGACAATCCTTGAAGACAGTGGTAGTCATGATCTGGGCTGAGGAGTCCATCATGTCTTTAAACCTTTCTCTGTCCTCTTTGCATAAGGACCAGTGGCATTTTGTATAGCAACAACAATTTGCTGGTGGCACTGGGGAGTGACACTGTGTACTGGTGTGTGAGAGGGAGTCCTCTTTTTTGAAAGAACTGAGGCTCTGGCCCGTGTGAGCAGGATCTGAGGACATACAGCCTGAGGATAAGAGCGAGGTGTTGCTACTCAGACCCTTGGCCTCACCACTGAAGGTGCTGGCCAAATTGCTTGGCTGTGGCAGTGTTGGATTTTCTGACGGTCCTTTCGGCTGTGAGTAATATTGTTTATCTGCGTGCACTGGTGTCAACTAGGATGAACGTTGGGATTACTGTTTTACATAATTCTTCTCTTCTTGTGTTGTGGTGAGTGTGCAGGTGTTTGGTGGGAATTGGGGTTCTGATGTGAGACTGTGTGTGTGCATGCCTGTGCTGTTGCTCTGCGTTTGAGCAAGAAGAGAGCATGGTGAAAGAAATGAGGTGGAGAGCAAAGGTTTGCAAAGGATTGTTCTGTCCCGTTGGGGCTGATGCCACTGTCCTGGCCAGAACCCCTTTTATTGTTTCATTTTTTCCTTTCTTCTGAAAGCTCTAATTTTGCCCACATCATGGGGTTATTTTCCCATTGTCTAAATTCTAGAGTTATTGGTGACCTTCCAAATATAGTATGGCTGGACTGAAGAGTGACTTGTGGACAAGCACTAGGGCCTTCCACTGGCTTTTGAGGGTCTGACTGAGACTGTATCACTGATGTTCTTATGCTCCTATTGCAACTGTGGAGAGGTGACACAAAGTTTCCCAGAGCTCTGCCCACCACACTATTGATACAGTGATGCTAAGCCATCAGTACTCCAACTTAACCTGGTAAGTGGAGTGAGATCATTTACCAGACACTGGCATTTATGAGAGTCCAGGTGTCCTAGTGCTGAGAGCTTGTTGGTGAGAAGCTGAAACCTCTTGGCTGTTGTCTTACTGTGTGTGAGAGGTGTTGGCTGCCTTATGTTAAAGACCTTGACTCAGACCAGGTTGAGAGTGCAACTGGACACGATTTGGATCACAGAGGACTTGAAAACATCTTAAGGTGTCAAATAAAGAAATTATGCTCAGTGTTTCTATTTGTAGAAAGGTAGAGACTGTAGTTAGTGCTAACATAGGATGGACAGTTCAAACCTGATTGAGTATGTGTTATATCTGCCAGCACCCTGTTCTTCCTGGTCCTTTATCAGTCTTCTACATCTCCTTAGTATGAGCTGTAGCAGACCTGGGTCAAACCCCCATTGCTGAAAGGCCACCACATTGTCTTTGCTGTTGGAACAAAAAGGATTATACAGAAGGTGATGGTAGCTAATAGCTCACTTTAAGCTGTAAGAAACAGGGAATGCTGAAATGACATGGGAACACTCTTTAGCTGACGTCCTTTCAAGCCTTTCAGTGACATCAAACTCCTGGACCTTTTCCAGCCAAGTCTGGCCTTGCCCCAGTGACAATAGATGTTAATCTGTTGGCTTGTCAAAAAACTGTGTTAGGGTTTTTATTACAGATCCATTTCCAACCCTCAGATTTCTCTGCTAGTAAACACAGCATTATGTCATTGTTTTTACCAGGAGCCAAGTACCAAAGCCAACTTCACAGTGCTGTCGTCAGCGAATGTCCATTCACTTTGGGGCTTTATCTGAGTTCCCAGGCTCTTTCTTCCCACTGTTGCCTGTGTTCTGTTCTCTATGTCCATCAAAAGTCTTTGAGTGCTTTACAGGAAACATTTGTAGGGTCTAGCAATTGTGGCTAGTACTTTCCAACCTTTTAATCTCAGATGGGGCTCCTGTACCTGTTTATCAAAGACGCCTTGGTTTGTAAAGCTGCATCTTTGGGTGACTTTAGCCAAGGCAAACTTGGGTTCCTGAGTTCCTGCATGCAAAACAAGGTGAAGGGATTTGTAGTCCAGCCTTGCTCCTAATTGATAAAATAATAGCCAAGTCATAGCCAGGGGCAATACCCCACCCATGCTGGTTCATGTTTGTTTCAAAACACAATAGCTGAGTTCCTATTAAAAAGTTGTCACATTGCTAACATTGTAAATTAACTTCCTTAGCTTTCAGAAAAAACACAACACATGAAATAAAACCATTTATAACATTCTTGTACCTATTGTTCCTTGTTTTGCTTCTAGACTTATTTCCAGCAGTCTCTACAAAGGATATGAAAGTAAAGATTTATAAAGTTACCTTTATTCAGTGACTGGGTGTTAATATGCTTAAAACAATCAGACATCCCATCCCTAGCTCTAGTTGGTTATTCTGGGGCTGGAAACAGTCCAATCCTTCTCCTACTAGGACCTGTCTGAAATGATATCCCAGATCAGCTGAAGTAGCCTAGAAACAGAGGAAAGAGGCGAGAGAGATGCTCATTTGAATTCAGATCCTGTGTTCTTCTGATACGAACACAGCTGATAGAGAGGAACAAGTTCAGCCTCTTGGCAATGGTACAAGAATTATGATATTATTAGGTATGAGGAGGAATAAAATTACATGCTTTGCCTCCACCATGCAATTAAGATGTGCAACACCTTGCTGGAAGGTGATATGAAGACTGAAGGTACATATGGTTCAAAAAAAGAATTGACAAATTTCTGAGTTTAAGGCTGACTGGTATTAATATAGCAGTCAAGATTGGGTCAGAAAGGCTGTAATCCACTGATTGCTAAAGACTAAGCACACTGAGCACTGTTGCTATTAATCAGTTACCATCTAGTTTCATTAAAAACAGGGTGCTGACCTTAGATAATAATACTTCACTTTGGCCCAGCCTGAGTCTTCTGATGCTTTCCCAGATGCCACTTAACTTACCCACTTTCCCAGGTGGCACCAGCTCAGGCTTCTGAGGCTTGCTGAATATTACCAATATTACTGAGAGCTATTGACTCTTGACCAGATGAAGTTAGGAAGAATAGTGCATGCAGTGAGGAAGCAAGCCTCCCATCATCACTTTCAGCTCCATCCTCTATGTACCTCTTTTTTGGATCCCAGCTTGCTTTATGGGCTATTGTCATGCTTCTGGGCCTCAGCAGATCACTTTCTGCTTCCCAGCCTTGGGTCAAGTGGCAATTTATTTTTGTAGAGGTATCATGTCTGGTATTGCTACTAATATATATTCAGGCTTTGAACTTATCTAATATCTTTCATCCAAGGATCCCCCAACAGTCTGTGTGTCAGCATGTCTTTGCAAGATAGGTAGATCAGACCGGGAAAGCAGCATGTCCTGGCAGAAATGCCTTCTGAGAGCCCTCAGGAGACTAGCTGATAATTTGGACAGATATAAGAAGTTTTCTGTTATGGCCAAAAGTACTGTGGGTGGGTCCTGGGACTGTAGAACGTAGATCTGGGGCAAACCTAGGTTATTAATGGTGTGCAAGCATGTTGTATTCCCATATATGAACCTTCAAGGTGTTTGGGTTGACTTGATTGGAAACCTCAGACTTCTTCTGATGGTTAATAACTTCCAGTGTAGATATTTTTTTTCACAACCTCCCCATTTGTTCTCATGCTAGTATTGTCCTTTTGCATAAACAAGTCCCGTCACTCTCAGTTTGGTTTGATGACCTGTCCCTCTTCTCTCCACTATTTTGTAGACAGTGGTTGTGTCCCATCTTAGCCTTCTT
Organism: Chaetura pelagica; assembly: GCF_000747805.2. Taxonomy (NCBI): domain Eukaryota; kingdom Metazoa; phylum Chordata; class Aves; order Apodiformes; family Apodidae; genus Chaetura; species Chaetura pelagica. The sequence goes on along the minus strand of NW_009952362.1, from coordinate 359,470 downwards.
TCTGCTGAGCTCCTCTAGTGGTCTCTTGCAGAAGAGGCCACTCTCAACGGTGTGTAGTAAACAAGGTTTCCTTGCCCCACACTTCTCACAGTCACTGTAGACAAGCAAACTGTTTAGCCCAGGCAATGACAACAATTCAGTCTGGGCAGCTTCAATCTTGGAGTGGGTTAATTTGCACTGCCAAGAACAACCTTGCCCATGTTGGCCAGGGACCAAATGCAGCCACCTGGGAATAAGGTTGACCACTGTGGGGTGATTTGCCAGATGTAGTCACCTCTGATTTGGAGGAGATGTTCTCCTAGGACTGTCCCATCCCTGAGCTGTGTCAGCGTGAAGGATAATGCTTATTGGAGAGAAACTTGTGGTTTTGTCACCATTGAATTTCCTTCCCTTTAGGGAGTTTGAGAGCTGGTCCCAAAGCCTTGCAAGTGACACTCCACTTGCAAAAGCAGAGAGGAGAAAACATGGCTGATTCTGTTATCTCTAATGAGGATAAGCTTAAGCAGATGATGCCTATTTAATGTTCTGAAAGCACAGACAAGCTTGTTTTCAGCAGGTCGTGGGAACCAAGCAGGAGACATGCAGGGCATCATTTTAGTGGGATGCAACTTTCCCAGTGAGGTGCTTGGCAGGGTTGCTAGAGCACTTGGGTTGAAGCCTTCTCATTTGGGCAAGCCCTGCTCCTGAGGGGGACACACTTGGGTGAGAGGAGAGGTGGCCTGTGGTTTCTTTCTGAGCTTCAACAACAGTAATTAATTCCAGATTGACATTGTGGAAACGTGCTGTTTTTGTGAAGGGAGGATGGTGGGGGAGCCAAGCATAACAAGAGCTCTCAGTGCTTGGGGAAGAAAGCCAGGGTCACATTCAGAGCTTGTAGTGTTGGCAGGCACAGAAGTGATGTGCCACATCACATGTGTATTGGTGGAGACAGCAGGGGCAATTATCAGCAAGCATCTTTGTAGGTTGGTTTGCGATGCTGATGATCCAAAACTGACGCTGGGATATTTCAGACAAGCACTCTCTTTTCAGCTTCCATATCTGCTCTTTTTTTTAATGTTTTTGGCATTTGCCTTTGGGGTAAAGAACAGGCCACAGCAACCCTTGGGATTTCAGTCCCCATGAGTCCAAGTTATGCGGTTATAGATCTGCTGCCATTAAAATCAACATCGCGTGAAGTTGTCCCTTTTGCATAGCTGGGTGCTGACTTTGCTCCAAAGCTCTGAGTTCTTGTCAAAATCTGTTCTTGACTGCAGTTGTTAGGCAAGCTGTCCTCCTGGCTGGTGTCTCTCCATGTTCATTTTCTGGGGAATGTTCCCAGGACCTGACATGGGGATTTCTCAGTGTCTTCACTGTCATGCTCAGTACCAGTTCCTACACATCTTGTAGGACTGATTTTTTTATTAGTGAACTAGAAGACTTGGGGATGGCTGTAGCTTGCTTCTTCAAGTGGTCTAAGGTTCATTTGCCATTTAGATGTGTAATTCTGTCTTAGAGTCTGATTTCTTTGAGAGACCCAAGGAGGGAACAGAATGCCTTATGTTTTAAGGCCATAGTTTTAACACTGATACTTGTGGCCTGTTTCAGAAGCATTGGTAAGATAACAACTGGCAGTAGGTTTGCCTTTCTTGGGCCTACATTCACTGTTCAGTGGATGAAAATGTGCAGAGACCACTTGTTAAGATTATATTTGATGTCTTTGCTGTGCTTTTCATTTGCACTTCTCCACAGTGTCAGTGACACTACAGAAGCACCTTGGACCATGTGCTTACCATGAAAGTGTTGGGAATTAGGTATCAGTGTGTAGGGTCATGAAGGAAACCTTTCAAAGTCTTTAATACCATTTGCTACAGGTAAAAGCAGAGGTTGCAAGATATCTCTCTAGACTGAGATTTTTTTTTGCTGGGATAGGGATTGCTGCTCAGTGACAGCTTCTTTGTAAAACCTTTGTGCAGAGGATTCATATGTAGAGAGGCTAAAGAGCGTGTGGTGGTGAGGACCAGGGCCGGCTACTAGTGAGAGCGCGGTGATGTTGCTTCTCCAAGACCTGTGGAAACCTCACACACAGCACGTGAAATCTCTGTGAAGCTCTGCAAGGAAAATGACAGAACTGTCTTAGGGTTTGGTTTTTTTTGTGTGCAAGATGGAGGACCTGGTTTGGCTTGCCATTTGTTGCTGAGCAGATGAGTGATGAAATTAGGAACGACCTGAGAAAAAGGATTTGAGTGTCTGGGGTTTTGAGAGGCCTGTCCTAGTCTGTTTTCTCAGGACGTGCTGAGTGCCTGTAAGCTAAAAACTAGACTGTTTGTGGGAGTTCTTCAGGAACTGGTGAAGAAGCAGCTGAAAGCTTCTGAAGCTTCCCAACATCCTCAGCAAGTTAGCTAATGATACCAAGCTGTGTGGTTCCCCTAGAGGGACGGGATGCCATCCAGGGGGACCTTGACAGGTGGGACAATACCAACCTCATTAAGTTCAACAAGGCCAAGTGCAAGGTCTTGCACCTGGGTTGGTGCAACCCTAGGCACAAATACAGGCTGGGGGCAGAATGGATAGAGAGCAGCCCTGAGAGAAAAAACTTGAGGTGGTAGTAGATTAAAGCTCAACGTGAGCCACCAGTGTGTGGTGGAGCCCAGATGGGCCAACTGTGTCCTGGGCTGCATCAAGAGAAGTGTGGCCAGCAGGATGAAGGAGGGGATTCTGCCCCTCTACTCTGCTATGGTGACACCCCACCCAGAGTACTGTGAACAGCTCTGGAGCCCTCAGCACAGGAACAACATGGAGCTGTTGGTGAGAAGGGCCACAAAGGTGATCAAAGAGATGGAGCACCTCTGCTATGAAGACAGGCTGAGAGAGTTGGGGCTGTTCAGCCTGGAGAAGAGAAGGTGCCTGGGAGACCTTATAGGGGCCTTCCAGTATCTGAAGGGCCTTCAGGAAAGCTGGGGAGGGGCTTTTCATCAGAGAGGGCAGTGATAGGACAAGGGGCAATGGTTTTAAACTGAAAGAGGGTAGATTCAGGTTAGACATCAGGAAGAAATTCTTCACCATGAGGGTAGTAAGGTGCTGGAATAGGTTGCCTAGGGAGGTTGTGGAAGCCCCCTCCTTGGAAGTGTTGAAGGCCAGGTTGGATGAAGCTTTGTGCATCCTGGTCCAGCGTGAGGTGCCCCAGCTCTTAGCAGGGAGGTTGGAACCTAGGGATCTTTAAAATCCCTTCCAAGCTTAACCATTCTATGATTCTATGATCCTTTTTGCTAATCTTGGCCAGTGTCAAGTAACTCAGGCTGTTTATACCCTGCTCTAACTACCAGAATATGTCCTGGGGCAAGGACAAGGATTATTCTTAGTGCTCTCTAACGTTATTGCTGAGCACTTTAAAGAGCACATCATTTTAGCTGCTAGCCTAAAGGACTGGAGTCAGTGCTCCTAACTGGCCAGCTGGGAGACAAGAAAAGATCTCTCCTGGGCAGTTGCACAGTTGGGACCTTTCATTGTAAAATGAGCCATGTTATCAGATGTGATCACATGGACATGGGTCAAACAGCTGATGTCCAGCTCCCTCTCCATGTATTCCAGAGATGTTATGCCCAAAAAGACATGGAAGCAGAGTGTAAAGTGGTAAGGGGGGACAACATTACTGATAATGTGCCTGAGATACTGGGCCTATTTCAAGAGGCCATGTTACCTGCTTGGCAGATGGGGATTAGCAGGAGGAGTTCGGTTGAGGGCACTGCCAACAGCTGTCACTTTCTTAAGAAAAAGAGAGGCTAAGATGCAGCTGTGTAACTCTGGCTATAAAATACTTATTAGGCTTCTTGTTACTGTAATACTTAAATATTATACAAAGGAGGTTAAAATTAAGAACATTTACTGCAAAACTGTTACCTCTGCAGTCTTCTCTCCCATGTGATTTTTCAATACCTGGTTAGCTCTCTTGTACCAGGAGTGTGCAGCTGAGGAAAAAAGCAAATTGACTCTGGCCAATTAACTCAGCTGTGGCTGGATTCCTGCTTGAGTCCATGGGGGTCTTTTGGGCAGGGGCACTGAGGTTCCTCTCCCCACGCTCAACACTGATCTTGTGAAGAGATGCTGTTGCCAAAATTGCAGAGGTGGATTTGGTCTCCCTTTGATCTCAGTTTAAATCACATGGGCAATTTACCACGACTTAATAAGTAACAGTGCATGAGTAGTGGGGTGCTCACTCTGCCTGAGAACACATAATCTGCTCAAATAGGTGGTAGAACAAACTTGCTTTCTTTGCAGCTGATCTGAGTCAAACAGTCTTGCAATGCAAGTCAAGGTTTATGCAAAGTTGCCATGTATTGGCTAATGCACATAAAAAGAAAAATGGTAGCACTTTGGTGATGTGTCTGATCAATCTGTTGCATGATTTAGTGAGCTGAGACAGCTCTGGGGATTGGGAGCTTTTTTGGTTGTGTCTCTTCAGTGTGGCTTGGTATTTGTTCAACATGAAAATTACTCATCTGGTGAACTCAGGGTGAATCAGAGTTCTCTTTTGTGATTCCTAACGTTTCACTGGGTTTCTTTTGGAAGGTATTTTAATTTCTGCCCTGGTTTAATTGATCTTTGTAAAGAAAGATGCTAATAACGATTCTGGCAATGGAATGCTATGGATTTGCCAGCAGAAGAGTCTGTTATTACAACTTGAGATTACTCCCTCTCTCAAGTTACAACTCCTTATTTGATTTATTTTGAGTGTGTTTGTATTTCAGCAATCTGTGGTTTTATTATCCGATGTTTGTTGCTGTCCTCTTAGAGTGTGTGTAAGAGCTTTCTTTCATGCTGGAAGAAGGACGGACAGAATATAAATAGTGTTATCATTACTGTTACTGAAAACTGGCTGAATTTCCAACACAGCAAGTGTCTCTGTCATTCTAATTTAGAGATAAGTGTATAATTCCAAAGGATGCCCTAACACTCCTCTTCACTAGTGAAATACATTGTTAGCTCACTAAAAATGTAGTTTTCTAATTAACAAATTTTTTAAAAAATCCTAATTCAGCTGTATGCTTGGCAATTCCCAGATAGCACAAACTGTTGATGATAAAAATGACATGGACTGTCTAGTGCTGGGGGAAAGCTATGGGTGTACAGGGCAAGAAACTAAAGTCATTGCAGCAACTGTTCCACAAAATTTTGCAGAATGCACCTGCTCAGTTTCTCCTGGGCTCTCAGCTGGCCCTGCAGCTGTGATGGCTCCTTTGGCACATCCCAGCTCCTTGGCAGCTCAGCTGTCTGGGGACAGCACCAAGGCAGAGAAAAGCCCCTGGCTGGCTCTGTGAGTGTAGGGGTCTGTCCCAGCCATGAAATTCAGTATTTTTGGAGGCTGGCTGGGTAGAGTTCTGCTCCATGCAGTGCTAAATTAGAGTATGAAACTGTGGCCAGGGGTAGTCTGTATGTTTCTTTTGCTTCCTCTGAGGAAGACTGTGCAGGATAGTGGCCTTCCCATGATTCCCTCTAAGGGCAGGATGAGTGTTGCTCACACACCAGTGTCTTCCCCTGCCTCCCACCAGCTTGGCTGGCATGTCTTAATGCTGGTCCCAGCCCTTCTCTACTCTTTAGAGCTCACTTGAGAAGGGAGGAGTAGAGCACGGGAGGCTGGTGTCATTGGAGTTGGGAAATATGAGCTGGCTTTTGGGCTGTGCCCCCAGTCTGAGTCTGTCTCTGCAGCATCCTTAAGTGGGATGGAGAGGTTTTTTTGGAGATGAAAGGAAGCAAGTTTTGAAAGCTGCTCTGCAGTGAGGCAAACACTCTGCTAAGGAGGCTAGAGACAGCTACAGTCAGCCATGTCGGCCCTGCCCCTCTGTAGTGTAGTCATGTGCCCAGCAAGGGCACCTTGCATTGCAGCATCCAAGTCAATGGCTATGAAGCATCCTCCTCTGCAGCTTTTTGGGTGTTGGGGACTGTTACCTTTGTTCCCCTCCTCCCAGACATGTCTCTGACCTGAGCTGGGGAGGACTGCTCCAAGGGCCCTGACTCACCTACAGTGGTGCTGATACATTTTAACCCTTTAATTTTGTTGTTTCGCTTCAATCTCCAACTTTCATCTCTTGAGAGGGAGGGTACTTGGGAAGGTGTATATCCCTGTTTCGCATTTTACTAGTTTGAGTGACTTCAGGTTGTTGCTGCACATCCAGGAGCATGGTGTATGTCTCTTTCATAGTACCCCATTCAGCTCCTGCCGGAGGGCCAGATGGGTTTGGGTCCTATAGCCAGTCAAGCTGCGGCTGTGTAGGATGACAGTGGTGCTGAAAGCAGCCCTGGTCCTCTTCCCTGCATCTGCTTTGTCTTTGCACTTTTCTGAGACTGTGGTTAGCCAATTCAGGGAGCAAAAGAAATTCCAAATTATTTCCTTTTTTGGAAGAGAACTTTTCTGTCAGTAAAAGCCTGGGTCTGTGCTCAGGGATGCTATCCTGTGCTGGGGTAAAGTGTCATCACGTCCAGCTGCTCCTGGCCAGAGGTCACATCCTCCTGCATATCTGATCCCTGGCACCCTCCCTTCTCCCACATCAACAGGGATTAACTAGAGCCCATTTCCTAGTAGGATTTTTGTCATCTCTATTTTCAAGGGAAGGCACACCTGGTCCTTCTGGCAGATGTGAGGTGGTGGTAACTCCTGGAGGGAAGGAGCAGTGGCAGACCATGGTGAATGGTGGCCAGCTGCCTCCTGCATCTACTCAGCTGCAGCTCGAAGCATGTCTGACCTCAGCTGGGCAGTGGTTGTGCCTCCGACTCGCTGGTCTCCATGACACACACGATGTTCAAAGTGTCTTTGTATATAGGAAGTAGTTTAATCAGGGTTTTGTTCCCTGCTTCAGCAAATCTGACCAGAGTCTGCATTGTTAAGTGTAAATGTCACACACACAAACATACTAACATCTGGTTTAAAGTGAAAAGAGTGAGGAAATGGGTGTTATGGTTAAAATAAAAAGTCTGCATCCTGAGGTCACTTCTCCATAGCTAGGTTTTGTTTAGATAAATTGAATGTAACCTGTAATATCAAGGCTCAGCTTGTATGTGGAAAATTAGAGCAAAGGCTGAGTATTGGCCATAGCCCTAAACTTTCTGCCCAGGTCATAAATATTTTGGAGACTTTTTTCCTGTCTCTGAACATCCTTTTAGCAAGGTCCCCTCTGTGATGCACTGCCCCTTAATCTGTTGTGCAGCCCAGTAGGGATATCCTTATGCTCTTCAGACTGTGATCTATATTGTTGGTATCGACAGAATTGCAGCCCATCTTGAATGGGACCTGTCAAGAAAAGAGCTCCGAGCTGCAGGCAGCTGTAGAGCTGCTGTCCCAGTGCATGGGGCCAGCTGCCTCTTGAGGAATTTGGTGCCGTGTGTGTGTAGCTGGCTTATTCTCCAGCTTTTCCTGTTAGTATAGCACAGTGTGAAGGAGCATACAAATACATTTTCTGTAGGTCACTGCTATTCTAACCAAACCCCATCCTGCTAGCTGCAGCTTTCAAAACTGTGGGCTCCCAATTTTTTATGTCTCTGGTATCTGTGGGAAGTGGAGAGAGTGTTTGATTTTGTATGTTGTATAACATTGTCACACTGTGCAAAAGTTTAAAAAAACACTTTCATATGGCCTAGAAATTTTAACTTTCAAAACTGAAATGGAAAACAAGTGAAAATCTTTTTTATGCCTTTAGAACAAGAACGCTTTGGGTGCTGGTATCTTTCCTATTAGAAACCATTTGATAACACTTTAAAGAATGCTATACGCATACACCAATTACATATTTGTCATTTAGATAGAAGTCTTGTGCTGCCCTGCAGGCCTCTTTTAAACACAGCATTAGCTTGGAAACACAATATATGAAGCCCTATCAATGCAGCCTATCAGGATAGCTAAATATTATGCATAGAGCAAAATATTTCCCTTTCATTATGAAAATAAGTGTTCTCTGCTGTGTTAAGCTTCAAGTGTGTTGTTCAAAAGATGTGATCAAGACATCAAAGAAAGGAGAATTATTAAGATGGCAGGAACCAAGCTAGCTGCCTTTTCTTTGGTAATTAAGAGACAATCTTATGCATTGCCCTGCTGAAATTACAAACTTTCTTCTTTACCCTGACAGCTGTGTTCTGAAGCGGGAGTAATTTTGTCACTAAAAATGAACTATTTTATTTTACAGTCATAATAAGGCTTAGCAAGGGGCAACAATCAACTTCAGCATTGCCCTATACCGTGGCTCATTAGTCCTCAGAACAATTTTATGGGTCTGTACTATTTTCTCCTTTGTTTTGGATGGAACGAGGTGACAAGGTGATGGGTGTCTTTGGTCCATCTCACCTGACCAAGTTCTGCACACGTTTATCACAATTAATGTTCTGAGGGAAGGCTTTCTTAGTGCCTTCCCTCAATATGTTTGCACAGCTTACATGGGCAACCTCACTAACTCTCATGAGGGGTCAGAAGCTCTGGCCTGCTCCATGGTGATGCCCATCCTGGGAGCCACTTCTTTAGAATTTGTCATGTGAATTGCTTCTGCTACACACTCCAGAGCCAACAAGATGAGAAAGTAAATGCAAGCCCTGCGTGGGCAGTAATTCAGTGCATCTCTCAAATATGGGGTCTCTGTCTTTGCACACCTCTGATGTGCTCTGAAGCAGCTCATTGGATGCTCTCAAATCTGACCTCATGAGTGCTCAGCATTAAGTCACCAGCCACTTCTGACAAAAACTGACTGCTTTCATCTTTGTTTTCTGCAAAGACAGTGGGTCTTGGCTGTGACAGCACTTTTTGTGTAGGTGTATCTGAGCTGGCCATAGCCCTGGGTTTGTGTAGTTAGGAAAGCACAGGGCTTGGTGTATTTTCCATATTTCTCACCTGGATGTTGTGGTTTGCGCTGCACCCTGCCCCTTCGAGGCCAGCTTGGGCCTGTCTCTTCGTGTTGGGAGATGCCTGTCTCCATCCTATGTCGTTAAGGTGGTGTGGTTCTCCTGTCTCTGGAGTTCAGAGGGTAGTCCACAGAAGCAAACTTCTATGCTCAAGGCCTGCAGTTGGACAGCCAAGACAAAATACAATGGCCTTTCCTTCTCTGGTGTTTAGTTTGCTGTGGACATGTGAAACTGGCTCAAACCCAACATCTGGTTTGTCAATGTCCCCCATTAAGGTAAAAGCAGCATCAGCTCCTCCAGGTGGCAAGAACAGCAAGCTGAGGATGAGTTTGCATGGAAGGGCTCATCTTTGAAATGTCAGCCTCTTGAAATGAGGGATATTTGAACTGGGTCTTCAATGAGAGCAGTTTCTGAGGGGAAAAAGCTACAGTGAAACATCTCTCATAGCAACTCAGGTGTCAGGAGGCCTGGCTCTTGTCCTCATCCCTGCTGCTGACTGCCGTGTGACTGCTGGCAAATCACTCATGGTCTGATTTTTAAAATTTATTTTATTTTTAAATCAGAGTTGCAAAATTACCTTCATGAAGACCATGGTGGCTACTACTGTTGATTAGTTTGACACAAGCTACTGCCTTTTCTTTCTCTCTTCCATACTTCAGTTTTGGGGCTATGATGGTGTTTTTCCATCTTTGGTAGATGCTTTCAGCTCAATAAATGGCAGGTGCCTTCATGGGGTCATACAAGAGGTGTGTGTGGTCACAAAGAGGCAGTACTTGCAGGTTTAGATGTGATCCCTCCCTAGCTGTCCGTGACGGGCTGTAACAGTAGTGGCTTCTGGAGCCATGTGTTAGAACAGCCTTCAGATTTACTAGATATAAAGTATATGCTGGGGTAAGGCTACCTGTCCTTTTTGCAGAGTGATCAGACCTGTGCTCTTTGCTACCAGCTGATATTTCAGGTAAGGGAGAAGGTGTGAACCACCCTGTAAAAAAAATACTTTTTAAAAATTGCCCCCTCAGACAAGCTGTAGCAGGAAGTAGAGAAACTATTGCATGTGCTCTTTATAGCAGGTTGTTAATTTGTTCCTGGAAGAGCTCCTCTTTGTGTTGCTTCCCCAAAATTACTTTCTGCTTTTGTGCAAAGGCATGATATACTCCCATCATCTCTCACAGAGACACATTGCATCAGAGGCAGCATAATATTGTATGATGTGCTTTGAGTCTAGCCCCAGCCAAGCCCCATGGGTCAGACAGTGGCAGGAAGGAGAGATGACACCGTGAGCTGTTTAAACTCTGATTAAGAGGGCAGATAGATCAAAAGAAAAATGTGAGTGGGAGCTGGGACTGCTTGGAGGAGGTAGAAATATTGCTCCTTTAATCAAAATTACAGCTTGCCTAGGGTAGAGTCTAGAAGTGATGTTTGGTGCCATCTTGCTGTGTTTTTGGGGCTGAGCTGCAATCTCAAATCCACTGAGCCTTGATGATGGAGAGATGTGTGTGGGAGTCAAGCATGCTCAGCATTTTGCAGGCTGAGAGACTTTTAGCAGCTTGTGCAAAATAAGGTCAAAGCCTAGGGACACAAGTGATGGGTGGTGAGCAGCTTGAATGAGGGGGAGCAGGCTTTTCTCTTTTTATTCCCAGTTTTTCCTTTTCTCAGTGCTTTGTTTCAGCTGTAATTTTGCTGTTCAATGCAAATTGTTTGAGTAGCATCTACTTACGAAAAGCCTCCATTGTGTATAATGTAGTCCCCAAATTGTCCTTAATTCCTGTTGTGGGAGAGCTCCTCTGCATTTAAAATCACTGTGGCTAAAAAAAATATGCATTTTTAACTTTTGTTTTAGTGAAGTAACACAAACTGAAGAACTGTCATTGCAGTTCATGTTCAATCAACACCTGCTGAAAGACATGGAGAAAAAGCCTTTATTTGAATCTACATCCTCTGGAATGAAATGCTGCATCTCATGCAGAAATCAGAAGCACTGTTGAAAAATACCCAATGCAATAAATAAGTCATTTTATTGAGTTAAAAAAATTTGGAAGGAAATCACCCAGAGTCTTGATCAGCCTTGCCATAGAAAAGAAGAAATTATCTCTATGTGTAACATAAAAGGGAGATTAACCAAAGGCCAAAATAACCAAGCCAAGGGAACATCCAGTGTTTAAAACAAACAATTTGAGCTTTAAGGTTCCCTCTGATCTCTGCCATTAAAATTCACTCTTGGAGACTATTTGATAGAGAAGCCTCCTATCTCCTTGGATAAAAGAGACATTGAGATGAAAGCACAGCCTGCATTGCACACCCTGGCTCTGTGTCCGTGCAGAAGGGTACTGCAATGGCAGGAGGTGGACTGTGTCTTGCTGGGGCCATTCAGCTTCTGCCAGGCAGCAGGGAACATGCCACCACCCACCAGTGGCCCCATCCCTCTCCCTGGCTCATTTGCCCATAATTGCTGCCTCCTGCCTTGTCAGGAGGAAGGGGACAGATGCACAGAGTGCCGATACTCGCAGGGTGAGAAAGTCTCTCTGATGGTTTCTAATCCCAGGCCTTTCAGCTTGGAGCTACTGCAGAGCCTTCAGGCTACGGGCTGTAGCAGGTGGCATCCCAGCTGTATAACCATCTCATAACCCTGCAGTGACCATGTTGGCTTTTTGGAAACCAGCCACAGTCAGAGCAGTGCTCCCAAATGCCTTTCTCAGGGTGTCTCTGCTTCCGGCAGTCACCAAGGCTGTTTCCATGGGCAATGCTGGGGTCAGGATCTCCTGCTCTGCCCTGGATGCCCTTTTTCAATCGTTTCCAAAGTAGCATGAAAGGATCCCTTGGTCTCTCTTATTCTCTGCTGCTTCTGTTAAATCCCTTGGCAGAAGTTGACCGATTCCTTATACTGAATACATTAAAAATATCTGGTTTTAGCCCTCTTGGTAAGAACCCGAAGTCTACCCAGAAGGGGGGACCTGGTGCTTGCAGGCTCCAGCCTGTGAACGTGTCATGCTCTGCAAAGTGCCTAATGCCAGGACATTTGGAACTACACTGTGGGGAGCAGCCCTGGCAGGGGCTGTCTGTAGTAGGGGACTGAAATAGCAATAGCAATGGACAGTGTTCCCCTCTGGATGATGTACGTGACTCAAGCCAGCTGCAGACTGCTGGTGCTCGTTGGTGGAGAGGGTTTAGAGACTTTGCACAAAGCCCTGCCTACCTGAATGGGGCCAAGAAGGAAACTGGCGCATGAGTTTCAGGCATGACTGCTGTCTGTCTAAAAGACAAATGTGTTTTGTGTGCCTGTGATCAGAGGATCCCGTTCAGACCTGGAAACATGCTGTTCACTTCAGCCTGGTTACTAATCCTGGCACTGAGTTTGACCCTTAAGCTTTGTTTTTATCATGTACTTTGATATGGCTGTAAAAATACTGGCTGGCAGAGCTCCAGGGCATGGTTTTATATTCAAGTAACTGTGAAACGAATGTGCTTAAAGTGGTTTTATGCTTCAGGATATTGTCCTTTTTTTTTCCCCATAAGATTTTTTTCAAGCTCATGTTCCCTGTTCTAGGAACATCTCTGTTGCCCTATGCACATTGTGCAGAGCAGGTTTGTGCCAGGATTGCCTTTGCCCTGGACTTCAAACCTGGGCATATGGAAACAGAGGACTTTCATAGAATCATAGAATCCTAGGGGTTGGAAGGGACCTTGAAAGATCATCTAGTCCGACCCCCCAACTTTGGAGACACTGCCTCAGGTTCCCTGGGAGAGGAGGTGGATTTGGGACCTAAGAAGCCCTTCTTCCCCCATGGTGCTGCAGCTTGTTCTGCTCACTCCAGCAGATGTGACTAGTGTTTGAACTTTCTGAAGTATCTAATGCTGGGATATCCCATCCCTGCTGGCTAGGGACATCATGTGTGTCTGTATGCCTGCACACAGAGGGAGACGAGTGTTTTAAGAGAAAATCCCTGTATGTGACTGAGCTGCTGTGGCCCCATGCCAGGCAAGTCAGTGGGCTTTTTATATCTCAGAGGATTTGAGTGCACCACAAAGAGATTCTGGCAAGTTTGTTCTGGTGCTTGGAGGGGCAGCTTTGGCTGAGTGGGTTGGACTGTTACGCTGCTGCACTTCAGCAGTGTGCCTGCTTAATATTGCTCTGTGTTAGTTTTATTTCACTGTTACCTGAAAGATTGTTAATCTAAGTTTGTGTGCCCTTAATACTTGCTTCAGAAACCTGTTCACCCTTCATTTCTGTAGAATAACTGTCCTCAGACTGCTGAGTTTTGATCTCTGCTTTAAGGTGCCCCTAGAATGGGTTTTACCTGGGTTTAACTAGAGCTGCCTTTATGGTGCTGCTTCCATTTGGGCTGGAGAGCAGTTCAGTCTCCCAGGTACTGCATCCTGGTTATTCCTCCAGTTGCTGCTAGACAAATTCAGGGAATGCACTTTGTGTTTGTTTTGTACAGGAAAATTACAGATACAGCTCTGCCTCATTCCTGCCAGTGGGCAACTTCTTCATTGCAGAAGGAGACTGCACCCCATGAGAGCGCACTTGCATGTCAAAGTGAGTAGGCAGGAATTAGTACTCCTTGAAGGCAAGTACTCAAAGAGAACATCTTTTCTAGGTGAAGATAGGACATAGAAGTTGAGTGAGGTGTTATAATCTTAGGAATACATCACACCCTATGGCCGACAGCTCCCCAGATGTTCCTGGGAGCCTTCTGCTTGTTCTGCTGCACCAGCCCTTAGCATGGGGAGCTGAGCTGGAGACCTTAGTCTTGGTCCCTCACAGGGCACTAAACAAACAGCTGCTGGGCAGGGAGTGAACCCTGTTGGATTCTACTTGTGGTGTGTAATTTGTTCCAAGTGCTGCTAGTAATTATGCAAATAAAATTATTAGTTAGAAAAATAATTCAGTTTATTGAAAGTGTGTTCCAGAAGGGTTTTATAGCTCTGAAATAGTATCTTGCCAATCAAATCAGTATTGCAGAGTTATTAAGAGGAATACAGTAGTCAGCTTGGCAGTCAGTAGGGAGAGCATTACTGGCAGCCCAAGGCTCAAAATAAACTTGGTATGAAAATACACTATTTTATAGCCACATTGCTCTTTTTTCCTAAAAAAAAATTAAAATCTTGCCTAACTCCGAAGTTTACCTGTCTCACCTGCGTGTGTCAATGCTGGCACCCCAGAAGGAACTATGGAAATGGGCTTGGGTATCTGTCACAGCACCAAAGCCTCACCACAACAAGAAAAGGTAGGACTCAGACCAACCCAAGCAGCTTGTAGACTTTTAACTCCTACTCTCAAGTGAGGACAGGGTCAAAGGCCACTGATGCCAGTGGGGTGGATATGAGGATAGACACTGTGAGAGGCTTAATCTGAACTATAACTGTGAATTACAGAGCTGTTTACTAAGCATGAGAACATGGCCTTAAAAATAGCCTTAGCACTTCCAGAGTAAAAGAACTGAAGATCCACCACTGAAATGGACTCATTGCTCCAAACATGTTTGGAAGCTCCAATCCAGGAACCAATACAACCACGTGACTCAAAGCTGAGGGGATAGGATCTGGAGGTGAGGGGAGTGGAAGAGGCTTTTCCAAGAAGGGAACATGGCCTTACTTGTAAACTCCTGTGCTTAGGTCTTAGAGACCCATGAAACAAGGAAGTGAAATCCTGAGGGATGTTTGCTTGTGAATTCCTTCAGCATTTCACTTCCTTGTTTCATGGGTCTCTAAGACCTAAGCACAGGCTTTCCCCCCAGTATTTTTCTTCCCTTCTTGGAAAAGCCTCTTCCACTCCCCTCACCTCCAGATCCTATCCCCTCAGCTTTGAGTCACGTGGTTGTATTGGTTCCTGGATTGGAGCTTCCAAACATGTTTGGAGCAATGAGTCCATTTCAGTGGTGGATCTTCAGTTCTTTTACTCTGGAAGTGCTAAGGCTATTTTTAAGGCCATGTTCTCATGCTTAGTAAACAGCTCTGTAATTCACAGTTATAGTTCAGATTAAGCCTCTCACAGTGTCTATCCTCATATCCACCCCACTGGCATCAGTGGCCTTTGACCCTGTCCTCACTTGAGAGTAGGAGTTAAAAGTCTACAAGCTGCTTGGGTTGGTCTGAGTCCTACCTTTTCTTGTTGTGGTGAGGCTTTGGTGCTGTGACAGATACCCAAGCCCATTTCCATAGTTCCTTCTGGGGAAAATAGGGTTTGTTGACAGCTGGAAAAGTCACAAGAACACAAAGTTGAAAGAAAATTTCAGTTTGTTTAAATCCAAAAAACAGGAAATGGTGCCTTACTGGAGAGGTCTTGAGACTTTTGATCCTGGGGAGTGGTTTTTTTTGTATGTGAGGTGGGAGAATTGTTTTTACCTTTCTAAAGGAAGTGACAGGTGCACTGCAATCTGCACCTGTCAATTTCTGATTTTGCAGCAGCAGCAGGATTGGCATCTTTCTTCCCTTTGCAGCTGCAGACTGATTGTAGCAACTGTGTTTCTCCATGGGACAGAGGAGAAGAGGATAGGAGTGCAGGAATGGCATTTTTCTTCCCTTTGCAGCTGCAGACTGATTGTAGCAACTGTGTTTCTCCATGGGACAGAGGAGAAGAGGATAGGAGTTCAGCTGGTTGGAAAAATTTTAGGAGCCATGCATGAACTGACTACATCCCTTCCACTCCCTGGTTTGGGAACGGAGACCCTTGGAAAATGTTGCTGCTGGTTTGCCTGGGATGAGGGAAAACCCAAGTATTGCATGCCAGATGTCCTTTCGGGGGGAAAAATAATAAAGTGACATGGCTGGGATATTATTTGGATTGTTTTTCAATGTCACACCTCAATGGAGTCTGAGGTTATTAAATGAGAGATTGACTCTCAATCTTGTGGCCAGATGCAGCAGTTGGCTGAGCTCCCTAGCTTCAGAGTTCGCTTCTAAATCATGCTTCCATGATTTACCCTGCCAAGGAGATTTGCAGTTTAGTGTTGTTTTGGAGTTAGTTTTTGAGCTAAGGAGGGTTCCCATGTCAGTGAAAAGGTGGCCTGGCAGGTGTTTCCAAGCAGACTGGTGGACATGTTGAGTTCCCAGGTTTGCAGATGAGAACTGGTACCTCTCTCTCAGGATATCTCTGAACTCCTCAAAAAACTTCAGTCTCTTTTACACGTCCTGCTCCGTAAATCCATGGGACAGAAATGGGACTAGTCAGCTAGAAGAGATGTGGCATTTTTCTATTTTCTGTATTTTTGCGTGCACGGTTTCTTGCTGTGATAGTGATTTGCAGACTTGTAGTGCTGTTGATGTGCTCACTGGCTGTGGCTCTTTGTGGTTGCAAGTTGTGAGGCTGCAGTGCAGTTGACAGATCAAAGCCACATGGCAGCCTCTCCAAGGAGTCTTGGTGGCTGAGTGACTGCAATCATGACCTGGCTTTCTTGCCACTATGGAGTGGCTGCTTCAGAGCCCTCCCAAAGCTGCAGGAGTGCTGATGTAGCATCCACAGCTAGAGCAGTTTAACAAGGGTTGGAAATGTGTGCAGACTGCTGCAGCTGTGGCAAGAAGTGAGCCAATCTGGAGAGGATTCAGTAATTTCCAGCTGAAAGTTGGCAGGATGTAACAGTTGTGTGAGATGAGGGTATTGGAGCAATTCATATGTGCTGGAGTTGAGGAGACGTTGGGCTCATCTGTCAAAGGCTGGAAGAGCATCATCATACTCGGTCAGCATTGTAGACCAGCTGCACAGGCCTGTTTTTTGGGAAAGCCCAAAATTATGGTGGAAAGATGATAGTCACCAAGAGTAAGAATTTTCAGTAGGGCATGCAAATGAACAGTTGTGCAAGTACAAGGGCTGTAATTTCTCACTTCTTTGGACAAAGTGACGAAGAGAAAAACCTTGACAGTCACAGGCTGCAAGTCAGCAACAGAGTTAAGTGTAGATTTAAATACCATTGAAATCTCTGGGATTTAGGGCCTTTATTGAAGTGTAGCATGTCCTTCAGTGCCTTGGCAGGCTGAGTCTCCACAGGATCACTGTTGGGATCTCCACAGGCTGTTCTGCATTACACTTTCCAGGAAGATTTCCTCTTCTGAGGAGATGACATTTATCCGTGGGACCAAAGCAAAACACTCATCTTCTCAGTGTTTAAGAGAAGAGGTGGTTCTTGGGAAGATCTTCTTTGTGATTATTAAGAAATGGAAACATCAGGCCACCATCTCACCATCAGGTGAGACTTGCCTCCATGTTTACAAGTTACAAGGAACTTTTCAGCTGTCTTTATGGTGGTAGTGGAGAAGCCTTGCGGGCAGCCTGGGGAAGCAGAAATTGCCTTCTCTGCATCACAGGCAATGTGGATTCCAGGCTTGCAGGCCCAGGTTTTGCTCTTGCCTATCCCATCCAGGGCGGTCCTGAGCTTGCTACGCTGCTCCTGGAGAATGCTGATGGGAGCAATGGTTTTGCTCTGTGGTCAGCAGTGTCTCAGGGTTGGTGGTTATCCTGCACGAAAACTATGGGTCAGTTCTCCAGGTGGCCTCCTTCACTTACCCTGAAGAGCAATGGTTAAGAGAGAGGAGAGACTGTGGGAGCCTAATGGTATGTCTCTGGCACCCAAGCCTGTGGCTTTTGCATCTGGAAGAGCTCCTGCCTTCATTCTGTCTGACTTTGTCTCTTCCCTCAAATGAGAGCAGCCACAGTGGCTGTGTCAGACAGGATTTGGTGTGTCCTGTGGGACACTTCTTCCCTGCTTGCTGATTCCAGTGGGATTTGGTTGACTGTAAGCAAATTCCTGCCCCAGATTTTATTCCTTTTGGTTTTTTATCTTGGAAGCTTTCTCACTGGTTTCCAGAGCCATGAATGACCCCATCACCGTGCCCGGGGGTTGTCCGTTCCTTTTAACTGAGGCAGACCAAGGCAAATTGTGGAGCCAAGTGGCCAGGTTGCATTGCTGAGGGCAGCCCCTCTCATTTAACAGTCGTCATCTACTGGTGTGTAGGCAAGAGTTTATTTTTACCCAGGGACCTCCTGGTGGAGAGCTAGCTCATGTCAGTAGGCTGCAAACAGAATTGGGCCTGTGGAGATTGTGGAACTTGAATCCAGAGACCTGGGATGCTGTGACTTTTACCAGAGCCTACTGATACCACCCTTCCATGGATTGGGTGTTTATATGTCCATCTTTGTGTTGTTCCAAGGCACCAAGTGGTTTATATTTCAAGAGTATTACCTTAATGTTATTGAAACCTTAAGGAAAGGCACAGCGAGCCAAGTCCTGCTAGTTTTGCTCACATTTCACAAGGCTGAGGAGGGTGCGATTTCATCCTCTTTGGACAAATCTCTACTTAAAGGGTAGTTGTGGGGGAGAGAAAAGAGGCAGGGGAATTACAGCGCTGAAAAAAATAAATCCTAGCTCTGCACTGAGCCGTTTTGCAATAAGACACTTGAGGGCATGAGTTATCATGCTGTAATTCACACCTCATGCATTTTGTGGCATTCAGCTGACTGCGCCATGTCCTGCACGTGTAGTGTGATTGATTTTGGCTCAGCTTGGCCCCTGCTCAGTTCAGACCTCAAATGGAGATGGCTGCATGGAGATGGCTGCAGGGCTTGGCTCTCTCCACTGCTTTTTATTGCATCTTTCCCTTTGCAGCTAAAACTGTGGCTGTTCAGGGCAGGTCTTGCATCTTCCTAATCCAAGCCAAATTTGGTGTATCCTTACCTGTAAGCAGATCCCTGGGCCTAGCAAAAAACCCCAAGGATATATTAGGTATTATAGAAGCTGCACCTCGCTCTGTTGTGTCTGCACTGCTTCTGTTACCTGCCGGAAACATTTGGGGCAGTAAGGGTTGGTCCTTGGGAGCAGCAAGTGAGGTTTGAAGTCTGAAATGGTCAAGAAGTTGTTGAGCACATCCATCTCTATCTCAATCTTCTGTTTCAAATCCGCTCTGTAAGAGTAAATGCTTAGGGAAAGGATTTCAAATCGGATTCTTATTAATAAAAAGCTTGGCCAGAGATGCATTCATCCAGCAGCTCACTTCAGGGATGGAGTAACCCATTTGTTGACCTTGGGTGGGACAGAAGTTATCGCTTGTGCATCTGTCTCTCAGGACACATATGGGGAGGCAGAACATTTCTATGCCATTTGGCCAAAGTGAAGGTCCAGCCCATCAGCCCCATTGTATACCTGTGCCTGGGTGTGTGTTGGCAAAGCTGCTGAATATCAGGAGTACTGCTCTGAAGCTGGCAGCTAAGCCAAGACAAAGAGGAAGCATCTCTGAAAAAAAATGCCTGTCCTCTTCTTGGACTGCATGAGCACAAGTTATTGCCTGTCCAAGGTCACTAAATGCATGAGCTGACTTTGATCCATGCTGTGCCCACACGGGCTGTTGATGCACTAGCAGTCAGGCCTGGCCTGCTGTCAGGATGCTGTTTCATGTCATCTTTGCATATCTACTTAGTGATAAATTCTAGTGGTGCTTCCAACTCCTTCCTGTGCTAGCACTTCATAAATTGGAATATAAAATAGCTCTGGGGACCCAGCCTCTGAATGAGAATTGGAGTAATATAGTATTTTTTAATTTTTTTTTTAAAAACGTGTGACACTTGCAAGTATTCCATCACTAGCAGCTGGACCCAGTGGCTGTGACAGAGATACAGGGTGTTCAGAAGTCCCATCAAACAAAAAAGCCGCATCCAAGTGATTCTGTGCTGGAGTTAATGTGCCCTAGAAAGACATGAGACTCTTTGGTGTGACTGGGGCTGACCCAGCCAAGCTGCTTTGTGGACCATCATGGACTAATAGTGCTGCATCTTGGAGGAGACAGGTCAGCATTAATTTGGGCGTCTCTGCACCATGTAGACCTTTCCTTATTGTACATCTACCTTAGCTTCAGCCTTGTAGACATTAGATGTCTATCCAACAGAGGATCCTCATGCAGGCAGAGGAAGAGGCACCTCCAGTAATGGATATCTGCCCTAGCCGCATTACTAGAGGGGTCTGAGTAGCTTTGATCAGTCTGAGACTGTGGGATGTGTAAAACTAGGACCTTTTTCCCATATCCTGCCTAGCAA
>NW_009952362.1:327206-339347 GCF_000747805.2 Chaetura pelagica | reverse complement strand
TTCCTGCTGTCTCCAGATGCAGTGTGTGATGACTGCAGCTGTATTAGTTCTTGAAAGCCTGCTGTTAAACACAGTAATTTTTCTGGGTTTTGGGTGGTCACTTAAGCAGATTTAATAGAGTTTCTCTCTGTGGAACATTAATAATTCCCTTTAAGTGGCTAAGAGTGGGAGAATATTCTGGCTGGAGGACTGAAAGGAAAAGGTTTGTTTATTGTTCCAAGGCACTGTAAACCCTGAATTTGTCAAAAATGTAAACGCATACAGTAATTTTGCTGATTCATATTTATTACTGGTTTGGATAGAACATATCATATAGACATGACCCTAAAAGGCTAATTTCTAAGGTGACACATGCTGACTTGCAGCTGCACGCTCTTGTTTCAGAAGTGAGTAACTCCCAGGGTATGTGTGGTTTGTGGCTGGGTTGCGATAGGTAAACGAGAAGGAATTAGTGTGGTTGCCATCACTGCCACCCCAACAGCTCTGACAGAAAGTGCATTACCAAACAGCAGCACGTCTCCAGAGGAGATGTGGAGTTTGCTATGGGGAGAGCTGTGTGAGTGACAAAACACAGCCCAGGGTGATTAAAATCCCGTGGGATGTTGTTCTTCCATGTACCACAAGGGTCCAGGCTTATGGCAGGGAGCTAAGAGCCAGGCATGGGGGCTGATTTGGTGATCGTGTCCTTTGGCACTATGGTTACAACTGCTGATGATAGCCATATCCCTGAATTATACATCTTTTCAGTGGTCCTTCTCCTTTGTATCCTCTGTACAGCCTGGGAAGAAGCAGGCTGTTTTAGTGGGCAGTGCAGGTCAGTAGCACATGCTGAGGACTTTATCCTCTGGCTGTAGTACAGTTTGCAGACCCATCTCCCATCTCCTCAGCTGGGTGTTAGTTAGTGTGACTGTCCTGTCCAGCAGCTGTCCCTGTGCCCAGCAGTTGAATATATTTTCCTACTATGGGATGCTTATTTTTGCAGGTTTTTAAGGGGAAGTGACCATTTGTGCAGAAATGCCCAGTATGCAGGCTGAAGAAGCATCTGTTCCATATCCCTGTATCTGCAGGACCTGCAGCCTGGTGTGCTGTGTAACTGTGATCTAGAAAATGGTGAGAATGGCTGTGAGTGACCTAGGCTGCAAATTGCATTTGAAGAGGCTTAGGTTTATACTGTCTGTGATAGTCCTGCAGGTCTGGGGTGACAGAGGGTGTTCCTGCAAGTGGGAAGGCAGGAAGCCAAGCGTGGGAAAAGGAGGGAAAAGGAGGATGATTGTGAGAAGAGTAGGAGGGAAGGAAAGGGCGGAGACAATAGTTCAATTTAGCGAAGAGGCAGTGATTGAGGGTACAAGGATTTGGTAGAGTCTCTTCCTGAAAACCCTGAAGTTCCACAGGAAGAAGTTAATTTTGTGTTTAATTCAGTTTTGTGCCCTGACAGGAGGGAATCTTTTCAGTGCAGGACTCTTGCATCAGTTTTTCTGCCTTGGCCAGAAGCACTGGAGGGAATAAGAATGCTCCTCATTTGCCTCTTGTTGGGCATTTCACAGTTCAACTTAGGCATTCATTGCAAGACCAGGATATGAATTAATTTTCTTCTTTTGCTTTTCTCCCCAAAAGAAACATGGATTTCTGCAAAGTCTGAAATCAAAGATCACTGAAAGACATTTTTCCAGTGACTTCAGTATTGCATCTTTCTGGGATGGTGGAAATTTGGTCCCTTCTTTCCAAGAGTTGGTTTAATTTTGTCAGGGTTGTCCTGTAGAGAACAATTATATTCAGCCTTACATATACATGGTTATGTGGTATAATCAATGATCTACATGCCTTTCATGTTGATTGAATGGTGTTTACCTTTTCAGGATAGTCCCATTTTCAAGTCACTCTTCTAGTTTTGCAATTAAAGTGCAAATACTCATCTGTCAGTGCATTATGCTGGCAGTTCTGTGATGCTTTGGTGCATCTAGTTGATTTCACCTCAAGTTCTAGTCTTCAGTCGTGCATGAAAAATGTAGTTGCACAAACTGTATGGATATTAGAGGAGTTTTTCAGGGAATTCAGATCACACTTGAAGTACTGGACCCCTCAGGTCTGGCTTTGTGAATCCAAGGGTCTCTTGGTTTACATGAACTTTGTTTCCCTCTACTCAAAATGAGAAGAAAGAAAGAAAGAAAAAAAATCCCACTATTCTATGGCAGAATCCCAGGAGAATTTCCATTATTTGGACTAAGAATGTCCCAGAGCTTTGTCATTGTTCTGGAAGGGCCTGGAGGAGTTTTGCTCCCTTTCCCAGGCCCTTGCTTTGCTTTTCCAACACTGCATCTGGGGGTCATATGTAAGGTTACAAATCAAAGCTGGAAGATTTGCATGCTAATATAAACTACATGCAAGTGTTGGTGCAGAGCAGGAATCCTGAACATGAGAAGCCAAAAGGGAGGTTGGGTTTTAGCAACCCAAGGCTGACTACACAAGGAGCTTCTGTCATTTGTGTAAGTAAGGCTACATACCTACAGTGTGCAAAAATCTGCTCTGTGCCTGTATATAAAGCAGTTTTGGCAGTATTGTGGTGTGCTCTGTCTTCATGTGGCTGCAAGCTGTGTATGCTCTAGCACTGTGTATGAGCTCCAGTATTTGGGAAAACACATCAGTGCAACCCTGCTGGTATAGCATGGATAGGCCCTTGTTCTCAGAGCAGAAATAAGGGTACTGGGAAAGATCTCCCACAGGCATAACTAACTCTGTGCAAAGATGTGTGAGATTTGGTACTAACTGGAAAACAGATAGTATTTTCTGTCTCTGTGTCTCATCAGTCCTCATGTAGTTAACACAGTAGCGAGCAGGTTCTTGTTTGGTCTCATTTAGGGCACTTGATGACAAAACCCTCTTTGCCTGAAATCGAGCAGAGCTCTACTCACCCCATTTTAAACATTCCCCAAGTCAAATCCTCTTGTGCCAGAATCAGTTCAGCTGCTTCTCTCTTAAGTCCTTCTGATAGTTTGGCAATTCCACTTTCATGTGAGGTGTGATCCAACACCATGAAGGGAATGAAACATGGCTTCCATGGTCCTGGTGATTCCGTAATGGCAGTGAAAAACAGATGCAGGTTGCACCCATTTAGACTGGGGCTGGATTTGATTTACAAACATTGCCCTCATCTGAATGGTGCCAGCACTGACTGGACAGCAGAACAACCCCTTTCTTACAACTGGAGCTAGGAAGATGTGTTACATACCAAGGAGAGATTTTAAAAGAGCTCATAGCTGGCCTCGATCCTTTGCTTTTAACATTCATTTCAGTGGAAGAAGGATGAAGCCAGTTTTGAGTAAATTTTCAAGATCTGTTCCTGTATAGAGAATAAGGGCAGGAGAATGAAATTATCTTAATTTTTGAAAATATTTTTTCTAAGTGCCATTTTCACTTTGTGTTTATTGTTTACTCTGCAACCAACACGGCTGTAAGAGATGAGAAGTTACTGGCAAGAGGGTCTTCCACATCCAGTACTGCCACAGAGGGCTTCTACATTAAGCCATATTCTTCAGGGTTGATATGTTTCTTTTCAGAACAACTAACTATAGATCATTTTCTAAAACAAGTTTAGTGAATTTGCTGCAATTTTTGTATTTAAAATATTTAAGTGAAACTTAGGACTTGACATTCAAGGATCTATTTTGTCTGTTGATTGTTGCTTTTCACAATTTTTCTTTTTTTCAAACTGAGTTTCTCTTCTTCCACCAGGACATTCTCATGTTTTGGGGTCTTTATGAAACACTAACCACCTGCTAGGGCAAAAGACACAAGCACCGAGTTAAAATTGTTTATAATTCAGGTGGCATCCAGATTTATGGGGCAATAAGCTGAGAACTTTTAACCTTTGAGTGCAGCTGGATTTTTTTTTTTCATTTGCTTGCCATAGACAGCCTCTTTCAGACCCAGGTAGGGTATTTGAGAAGGCCACAAGGGAGCCTGGTTTCACAGAGAGCCTGTATGTTCTTGTTTCCATTTTACGTTTGTCACTCTACTATTCTAATGCTCTGTAGGCTTAGATGTTGTGTTTTCTAATAATCTGTCAACTCTTAAATGGCAGAAACTCAGTCTTGTGGTTATTCTGCTTTACAAATATTTCCATCACATGTGGAAAGTAAGTGCAGGTGGATAGAAACAGATTGGAAACAGAAATATGAGTCTACGTTGTACAGATGCTGTCCCTCCCTCCTGCACACATGTAAATCTAAGGTGTGGATGTTGTCTGCTTCCTTCGTCTGCTCTTTCCTTGCAGGGAAGCTGCTGTTCTGCTTCCTGAAGCTGGGAAGTGGTAGCAGGGAAGTGATCAGTTTTTATTAGTCCTGTTTCTTATTCTCTTTAAGCTCCAGTTATTTGGTATGTTGGAGATAAAATAGGAGCCTTGACAGGTCTTTGATGTGACCCAGAATATCAGTTAAAAAACCAAACAAAGCCCTGCTAATGCAACACAGATATTGCATGTCTGCAAGAATTAGACATGTAATATTTTGCTCACACATCCCTAAGAATGAAGTTAAATGAAGTAATCAAACAGCCAGGCAAGAGGCTTGGAGGTGGTTTGTACCCAAGCTGCAGGGCTTCCAGCCATTCCAGTTCTGCAGCTTCCCTGGTCAAGTTATTGTCACAATCCATGGGTGAAAATTCCACTTTTTACCTTTTCATGCCTCTCATAGCCATACAAATGACCACACAAAGAAAGGAGTTTTTCCCCTTTTGGCTTATTGTTCTGATTGTGTGGGACTTCTTAGCAGGAAGGTGTTGGAAAGACCTGAATTCAGTGCTTAAACCCCCAACTTTGCAAATGCCATAAACCTTAGGAGTGAAGATTAGACTAAATAGAAATTTGAACCATGGTTTTTGAAACCTTATCAATGTATGGGAAAAAAAAAAAAAAAAGTGAGGGTAAGTATTGTCTTACTCTGCCTGTGTAAACAAAATGAGCTGGATTTGTCATTCAGACACAACCCTGTTACTTGTCTGGTCTGTACCCCTGAAGCTAGGAAACTAGCAAAAACATCTAGCCAGGTGCCTCCATACTCAAATGAGCTCCTCTTCCTGTGTTCCCAGGGAGACCTGCTTGCTGGCTTGAGGCAGTTGCTTGCTATTCTCATTTGTGTTTTAAGTACCAGGATTTGGCAAAGAGAAATAGATTTAATCCTGGTCAGTTCTCCACCAGGAAGAAGGTCTGTTCCTGTATAAGATGCAGTAGTGGTGGGATTTTCTAAACTAGAAAAGACCCAGCTTAAGTCTGAGTATGGCTGGATTCAGAGCTGAAAATGAGTTTATTTTTCTTGTTCACAGAACAGATTTGGTGTGATACGGCTGAAAAGAGACACAGCATTAATCCGGCATTAATCCTCTCATATTGCTGTTTAGAGTTGAAACAAGATCCACAAAAGAAAACTTTAAAGAAAGGAAAACTATCCCTTCCCCCCCCCCTCCCCCTATGTTTAATTAGACTGTAAATTAGCTTGCAAATTGTGATGCCAACTGGAATTTCTGTCAGGCTTAAATTGCCTGTGTGGTGGCTACTCATAGTTCAGAACTGGCAATTGTTGAGGCTGCCCAATTTGTTCCATCCTGGCATCCTGTAACTCTCCTATGCTTCCAAAACCTTAGGTACGTGCAACATTTGTCCATGAGACCTATGGTCATTTTGGCTCTTTGCCAGTTACATTTTTCCTTTTGGTAATGGAAACGTGAGCTGGGTAGAGGGATGTCCATGAAACTACATCTGCTTCATGAAAAAGCCAGATGCCCCACACATGCGTGCAGGCTGTGCCAGCCCCCTTGTTTGGGGCCGCTCTGAGGCACCCTGACACTGCAGCAAGAAGCTCTTGTGTTTGGGCTGCTTGGGTTTCATGTTTCTTCTGAGCCTTGGATCAGTTTCCCAGCTCAGTCTTCAAATTCCTGGGTTGAGAAGAGCTCTGGACTGGGGTTGAAAACAGCTCTTCCTTGGCTGGGCTCAGGCTGAGTTGTGGTTCCTCAGAGACCACCCTGCTGAAAGGTGACATCATTGCATGGCACCAGTGGTGAACTCACCATGGGCTCAGGGCTGAGGGTCTGTGACTTGATCTCTGTGGGAATTTCCCAGGTCTCAGAATGCTTTTCAAACCTTTTTGGATGCTGGTGAGCTGGGCAAGGAGCCATGCTGTGCTCACTGGATCCGGAGTCAAATGTGATCCAAGCAAAGTGAAGGCACAGGTGATGTGTGCAGGGGGGCTTCTTCCATTCTCTGTGTTTATTCCTTGGCATTTTACTCTCCATGCTGCCACACTGGCTCTTGTATAGGACAAGAATTGAGGACACTGGGGGCCCTCACCCTGGGGAAACCCTGGCTATTGTTGCCAGTGCCTTGTGTGTTTGAAGAATACACCTAAATTCAACCACTCTGCTTCTGGAAGATGAGCAGCTTTGCTGCTTTGGCCTCGTGGGTACTAAAAGTGCTGTCTGCAGGCTGTTATCCCTCTTTCAAATCTGGGTCTGGGCCAGCACAAATTTGTGCTCATCAGAGCGACTTTGACATTAAAATGGTTACGCAAGCAGTAAGTCAGTGCAGTGCCTGTACTCTGCTAATTAAGGACACAGATGTATGTTGACTTTGAGGAGGGCTGTGGTTTGAGCTGTTTTAGTGTAAACTCCACCAGATAAACGACCCAGCTGAAATTTCTTCAAGCCTTGCAGGAGTTGGGCTAACTGCACAGAGGCAGACCAGAGAGTGTTCACATGCTGAGCTGTGCTGGTGGAAAGTTCCCAGCTTAAAGGCAGCAATAGCATTGAACATAGGGGCAAAGGTATGCTTTTTCCAGCTCAGTCATGATTCACTGGAGGACAAACATCCAACACTTTAATATGAGACTCTGAAGAAGCTGAGTTCTCCAGGATAAAAGGGGCTATCGTGATGGTATCTGCATACAAATTGCACTGTAGCTTTGTTTTTTGCATTCACAAAAACTTTCTAAATAGCTGGTGATTACTGTAATTACTTATTAAAGGTTAACAGCAGCCTCTCTTATGTGTGCAGGGGTATGTCTAGTCTCTGCTTTTCCATCTTGTCTTTGCCAACAGCTATTTGTGGATATTCTTATCTTGGTCTCATCAAACTGCTCATCTCAGACATTTATCTTCCACTACAGCTCATCTGGCTATAGAAAACAAAACAAAAGCCTCTAAAGAGCCAGTTGAAGAATCAGTCACATGACAATAACCTGAATTCTCTACCTCTGGATTCTGTGCCAGCTGGAACTGTATATTTTCCATTGAAAACAAGACGTTCAATGATAAAAGTCATGCCCAATGACATTTGAGTGAATGCTTTTTGTAGTGCAAAGTCATCTCTCCTCATTGCTTGCAGTAGGCAGTAAAGGAGAGCAATAATCTCAGTTTGAAATAAATTTTCTGCTCTGTAGTGGGTAAAATTGCAGTTTCCCAGAGATGGAATTAAACAATAATTAGCAGCTGATAAAATCCTCCGGACATCCTTTACCTTCTTTCACACAGCATGAATATTAAGAGCTGCTTATCAAGCTTGGTTCCTGATTAATATTCTCTGGTTTGTACAGGCCTGCTTCTTGTTTCTCTGAAGAAAGGTTTATTTTAAAATACATAGAAGACTAAAAAAAGAATGGCTTTGTGAAACTAAAAATGGAATATTCTTAGTGGCTTGAACACCCAGTGGTTGTGCAGGAGTTGTTTATAGTTTGTACTTCAATTATTATTTATTGTCAGGGATTTTTCTTTTAAAGATTTTTACGGTGAAGCATTTGAAGCAGCTGCATTTTGACTCCTTTAAAGTCATAAACATGGCAGATACGTAAAGCAGATCTTTTTACCCTAAGTAATTAATTATTGTAGTAATTTGTAATTTGCAATCACTTTTAAAGTTTAGTTCTGTGCATGTATGGACTGTAGGAAAACACTGTACTTAAATAGGAAAATACTGTACTTAATGGAAGAGCTTGCTCCAAGACATGTAAGATACTTTGATTTTATCTTCTTTTATGAGGAAGCAGCGTGCCAGGGGCCTGGGACTCTCCCGTGGGCAGGACCAGCTGTGTGCTGAAGCAGTGGCTTGCATGGCTCAGTTTTGGGGAGCCATCAGATGCCACAGAAAACCCTCCCTTAGGTCTGCAGGCAGCTTGAGTGGGCAGTGCGGGGACTGCCGGGCTTTGGAGCGTGGGACAGCTCTTCATATTTATCTGATACTTCCTGCTGCTTCCCTGTCCCTTTGCATTTGCATGACCTCTGGCTCCCCCAGGACTGCTTTCCTCATTCTCCCCAGGGATATCAGTGAAGAGATTGCTTTCACAGAGACCCATTTTTAAGATCTGAGGGGAAAAAAAAAAAAAGTCGAGATAAGCTGATGTAATGTTTGCTACTTATGAAAAGGTTATGGATCTGACTAAGGCAGCAGAAGTGAATAATCACCAAACTCTGATCTGTGAGGGAGAGAAATTGGATATGTAAGGCTTTTGAAACCGCTGGACCTTGCTTTTAAAATCTGACATTTTGGTGATCTTTTCTGAGTTCAAGCAAACAATGATTCCCCATTATTTTAAGTGGTGGCTTTCAAGAAGCAATTCGATTTTTGCAAAGACACAAAATCAATAGCCATTTCAGGTTTTGCACCTGTGTCCCACCATGCAGATTTTAAGCCCATTTGTTTCTTACTTCACACAGCTCTAGGTTATGATTAAAAGCTTTTCTGGTTCCTGCTATCATTTTCCCATGACAGAAGTCAGTGCATCTGAATGCTGTATGATTCATCACTTGCTGAGCTTGAAAAGATCTAGGGCTCAAAAAGATTTAATTGCTGTTTTAAATGTGCAGCAAAATCCTGGCTTGACTGAAGTCAGTGGCAGCTTCACAACCACAGATGCAGGGATTTCAGAGGTGGGACCATATGGCACCGTGCACTGGGATCCTCCACCTGCACCCAACTTCCTGCACCAAATGCATTTAACCTCTTGCCTAGAATGTCTCTTCACACCCAGCTCAACCCCATCTCGTGTGGTGGGTGCCTTGTGTCACTTACTGCACCACTGAGCACTGCTGGGCTCTTAAAGCAGGATTGACTCCTGTCTGGGCTAGATCTGGATCAAGCAGATTTGCAGCCAGTTAAAAATGTTTTGGGATAAGCAGTTTTTGTGGGTTCTGAAGAGTAGCATGGGAAAGCCTAAAGTGCAATGAAATACAAAAAGCCTGGATGTCTGTGGCATAGGTGTTTTGTTTCTACCTTCTGAGGGAAAGACACATCATTAAAGAAAAAATACCATCTTTATTTGCATGTACAATATGTTTCTCCTGTCCTTGTCTCGTCCCCTTTGTGAGAACCTGGGGCCAGAATTACAGTATCTGAAGTTTCTTTTGGATCACAGTCAGCTCCCATCTGTCATGATCTGTTTTTAATTGAATGGGTTTTCCATTTGAAAGTAGCTGTTGGATAGAGAAAGAGTAGAAATGTTTGTGTTGTGAATTAGCTCAGAGTGAAGCTACAAACTTTTTTTTTTTTTCCCCACAACAAACACATGGAAAAATATTCTTCAGTGTAGTGTGGCTGGCCTGAAAATTGGCAACAGCAGCTTCCTTCCCAGGGTCTCTCTCCTCTGGCTTGTCAACATGGAAAAGATCCTTAAAGGGAACCTGAAATCTTCATCTTATGTAGTCTTGTCTTCCGCTCATGAAGCAGGGCAGTGCTGCTCTCACCCTTGTGTATATGGGTACTGTGGGAAGGAGGTTGTGTGCCTTGGTTTTATGGGAGAAATGCAGCAGAGGAATAACCTGGGTTTGCTGAGAGTCATGCTGTCATCCCTGGGCAGTCCTTCCCTTGGTTTCAGCTCTGGTGGGAGCAATAGATAGGTTTGATATGATAATTGGGTCAAACTTGGGCTCTGAGTCCTGGCTCTATGAAAGGCCCCAGTTCTCTTTAACAGTCTGTGCTCAGTATGTCCAGTTCTTAAATACCATGGAGCTGGGCTTTAGGAGGTGGGGATCAAAGTGCCTTAGGAACTGGATGTGGTTGTTACAAGCAGAGATGAAAGTAAGGCTGCAGGATCTGCATGGTTTCAAGGACATCAGATGACACCTCTCTTCTACTGGGAAAGAAGATGGGAAAAATCCATTGGTTCTTGGAGAAGCATTGTTAAGGCTGTTCTTTCCTGACATTCCTTTAGTGGTTTTCATTCAATACCTTTTATTGCTAAAAGCACAGAATCAATTACCCTGTATCAGCACCCTGGAAGATGCGCTAGGGTTCTGGGGGAGATGGAGAAGAGGGTCATGCTTATCCATCCCCTCTCACTGGAGGCAGAGCACTTCACATCTGCATCCATAGCAAAAGGGGAGAGCTCCTGGTGCATTACTGGGGCTGAGAGAGGAGGAATGCTTTCCTGTTTCCTCTGCCAGATCCTCGTACCACTTCATTTGTGAAACCTGGAAATGGCTTTAAAGACCCAGGAGCTGTGGCCTAGCTGTGATCTCCATTACACTGGCATTGTGTAGTTACCCTCAGGGGTCACCCTTGATGGCTCCTGTGTTTGCTGAAGTCTTGTTGTGTGCATCATCAAGGCAGCAGGACCAGCATTTGACCTGAATGGGATGAGAGAGCAGAATCTGGCTCTATTTTATTTTTTAAAAATCTTTGGGAGGTACTAGTGTGAAAAGGAAACTTTTCTGTGTTATGTATATGTGTATGTGTGTCCCTACACATGCGAATAACTTTTAATCACAGTTTCTGGCAAAACAGTGTTTTTGTAAGGTGATTGTTTTGGGCGTAAGTTTTGGCTGGACAAGGGAAATCCTGGGCTTGTTCTGCACGCGTGTTGCAGTTTCCACCAAAGTGAGAACAGTGACCTGCCTTATATCACTTTCAAATCAGTCTGGTTGGGGCCTGAGGTGCTGAGTGGTGTGACATGATTCAGGAAGGGCTGTATGCTGTAGGGTTGAGTCGTTGCTATGTGTATAGGCATACATAACTGGTTGTGCTGTGCGGCTGTGACCCCACAACTCCGCTGGAACTGTTTACTTTGAATTTCTCTATCGATCTAGAGCCACGTCTTGCCTGGGAAGGGCCATGGTCACATCTCAGTGTACAAGGAGAACCTGGAGCATGAGGTTGGAGGTCAGCAGCCCATGATGGACTGTTAATTCAGGAGCAGAATAGGTCTCCTGACGGTGCCTGCAGCATGCTCTGGGACCCCCCAAACAGGCAGAGGCCAGAGTGTGCTACCAGGGACTAGAAAATATCCTGACACTAGATTAAAGCTTCATTCTCAGAGAGAGTAAAATCAAGTGTGAGCTGGTGATGGGGACATGTGGGATAACACTGGATGCTCTCCTGAGGCTTCTGCTAAAGGCTGCAGCAGGGCAATGCCTTTAATTTAGGCAAGTTTTGCACCCAGGATTGTATTCCTTGTTGGGAGCAGGAGTAGCCTGTGTGGAATTTACCTGTACTGACTTTTCAGCCTTTCAAGGTATCCAGTGCTTCAGAGCCCACCTTAACTTGTATTTTCTTTTCCCTGAACAGGTCTATATCATCAATGTAACATGGTCTGACCTGACTACCCAGATCATATACCGGAGATACAGCAAGTTCTTTGACCTGCAGGTAAGTCTTGTCTTATCCAACATCAAATATTATTTCTACTCACATTTCTATTCATGTTTCCAGCTGGGTTAATAGTGCCTTTAAATAAGGCTTTCTGCTTGTTTGGTCTGTTACATGTCATGATCTTGAAATTTTTCAGACTCTGCACTTGTAGGGTATAAGATAAGTGGGTGGTATGCTTCCAGTGAGTAACTGGCACTGTAAAGACATTTAAAGCTGGTATTTTCATGAATGGTTTCTATTGAAGAGCAGATCTAATTTTAAATGCTTCAGATGCACTTAGAACAGAAAGAGAGCTACATTTTGGGCCCCCAGAAACCACTTACCCAAATTCCTGAAAACAACAGACCTTTTGCACACTCCCACAGCAGTTCAGTAATGGAGATGGTAGTGGAAACCTTCCAGACCCTCCTTCTAAGCATCTACTCAGCCAGCTGGTGTCCTGGCTCCTGCTGTTTTGTACAGCTCCCTTGCTGTATTCTGTGCCTCTGTGTTTAGATTTCATCAAAAGCTTTCCTGCT
>NW_009952362.1:304119-327108 GCF_000747805.2 Chaetura pelagica | reverse complement strand
AATAGCTGCTGACTGAAGGCTGGAGACAGCAAATGGAAGAAGTCCAAATTACAAAGTTTCAATGTGGACATCAACTACTTCATTTCTGGTACTTCTTCCAGGCCCATGCATGGATAGGGAGAGTTTTCTGGCTGGTGTCCTCTTTATCAATAATCCAGATACCTTTGTAGGCGGCAAAACTGTAATTACCTGGGGTGAAAACAAAAGCTGTGGTTTGGCAGACTCCTGAACTTTGGGGTAAAAGTCAATTCTGGGCTGGAGCTTGTGGTTGGAGCTGGGCTGTGGTTAGAATATCGAGTGAGCCCTCATGGCCAGTGTTAAGGATGTGCACAGCTAACTGGACTGGGAAATAACATTTCCTGGAGAATAACAGGGAGCTTTTTTTGTAGTGATAAATTAGGAAAAAAAGGGTTCCTCGCTTTCATTCCTTATCTCAGATATCTTGAAGAGTTCTAATTGCATTATTGCTCCTCCTTTATGTGTAATTTCTGGTACTTGGACATCTGAAGCTTGTCTGTTTTACAAGCTATATGGTTATGGCCTCCTGGCTTTTCTGGTGGAAAATGGTTATGCCTGACTTCTGTGTTTGTTGTGTGGCTGGAAGACAAAAGAAGGATGTTTTTGTTTTCTGCCTCTCTGTTTTGTACTGGTCTGAAGCACCAGGCCTGCTAGTCCCACTGCTGTGAAGAGTGGCTTCTCTTTGTTGGATGTACCTGCTAAAGATGCACAGCTCTGTAATCACAAATCTTATCAGCATGCGGATAGTGGCCAAAACTATTTCTTTCTCTCTTTTTATTTTTGCCTCAGTTCTGTTTTCTTGTGTGTGTTCTTCTGGTTCTCCTGGCCTTTCCTGGTAGGTTTGAGAAGTTCCCATCAAGTGTGGAGTTATCAATGGGGTTAGTGTGTTGGACAGGAAATGATGTCTCAATCAGGGAGTGAGTCCTGAAAGGTCCCATTGATAAGTGCAAGGGGGCCTAGCGCCAGTGGAAAACTCCTGCTTGCACAACACTTCTCCCCCCACGAGAAAATACGACAAGAAAGTAACGAATTCCCTTCCTTAACCCTTTTTCCTCCCAGGGATCTCCGTCAGGGCCACCACTGTATGAGCAGTGACAGCCCAATGCTACAGCCACTTTGGCTCTTGCAGCATGAAGTGCACAGTTACCAAAATAGAGATCTTCACCTGGGGTTTCCACGGTCTTGTCATGTCTCCGTAAGCATGACACTGTGCTGATCTGTGCCTCAGTTTCCCAGCTGTAAGATGGGGACAAGGCCCTGTGTACTCATTCTTGCCATAAAGTACTTTTAGACTTAAAGAGGTGATTCTTTCTTTTGCTATTATTTTTTTCTGGGCTCTTGATGCTGCCAGAGCATCTCCAAGGTGAGGCAAGTGAAATGGACTTTGGGTTTTGAACTACAACTTGTATTTAAGACTAACAGAGTCTAGTAGAGATAGGAAAATACTAGAGACAGTCCAGCACAGGGCAACAAATATGTGGATTGGAACATCTCTCTTACGGGGAAAGGCTAATAGAGCTGGGACGCTTTAGCCTGGAAAAGAGAAGGCTGAGGGGTGACCTTATTAATGCCTCTAAGTATCTAAAGGGTGGGTGCAAGGAGGGTGGAGCCAGACTCTTTTCAGTAGTTCCCAGTGACAGGACAAGGGGCAACAGGCAGAAGCTGAAACATTGGAAGTTCCATTTAAATATGAGGAAAAGCTTATTTACTATGACAGTGACAAAGCACTGGAACAGGCTGCCCAGGGAGGTTGTGGAGTCCCATTCCCTGGAAATACTCAAGACCTACCTGGATGCAGTCCTGTGTGGTGGGGTCTAGGGGATCCTGCTTTAGCAGGGGAGTAGGACTAGGAGATCTCTAGAGGTCCCTTTCAACTCTTGACAATTGTGTGATTCTAACAAAACCTGTGAAGGGAGTTGGGAAAGCAAATTAAATGTTAGGGCACTTTGGGAAACCTTTATGCTTTGGGAGAATTGTGACTCCATGTGCAGTGATTGTTACTGAACAGCAAATGTTGCATGCCACAATAAGCCAGCATGGAGAGCTTCACGAGGAAGCTTTGCAGCCTGTATTCCAGCTGCTTGTGATTGCTCAGGCTTAGTGCTTGGTTAATGGCTCTCTATACCTTATGGACCTGCTTCTATTGTCTCTAGCTTTAGGCATTTAGGGGACCTTAGCATTTATAGGAAAGACCTCCTGGTATTGTAAAGCAGCTGTTTCAGTATGTTCTGCTCCAGTATGTAGCAATGAAGGATTCTCTGTTTGCTGTCTGAACCATGGCGGGTCTGTAATGGGGCTCTGCTAGGCTATGCTGCATCTTGCCTTGCAGGCAGTGATTCCTGGTCACATTATGATTTCCTGAATGGAGAAGCAGTGTTTCCAATGGAAAGCCCAGAGCAGAGCCCTTCATGATGACAGTTGGAGAGCAACATGGGGTGCTAGCCCACATTCCTCAAAACCTTTGAGGAGCTGAACCTGGCTCTCAGTCATGGACCATGCAGAAGGTGTTGGGTTGCCATCTGCTTGTTGATGATCAAGGTAGTCTCTTTACACCCCCCTCATTTTGCTCCAGATAAGATGATCTGTGATTTCCAGATACATGGTGGAATCTTGAACTTCTGACCTAGTGCTGTTTGGACCTTGGTTTTGCAACCAGATACCACACATGGTCATGTGGCATTAGCATAATCAGTCTACTTTGGTTATGTCATTTCTTATCCCCATGTGGTCCTTCCAGCAGAAAACTCAAGCAAATGCTAAGTGAGTAAATCTCAACTGATTTATGGGCACCACTCGTGTCCAAAACAGCTGGAGCCTGCAGGTCTCTGTCAGTTCCACTCATCCTACTGTGACCGTGACAGAGCTGCAGTTCGAAGGGGAGGAACAAGGGCTGGCTTGTAATGACTTAATCAGGGCTGCAATGCCTGGTGTTGACAGTGACACTGAATAGGACACATGGGGAAACCCTAGGGCCTGCCCAGGGCTGAGGAGGGAGGAATACAGATAATTAATTTCACTACTACAATTTCATGTTTCTTTAAAATTAGAGAGCCCTCCATTCCCCGAATGGCTGTCTCTGTGGGAAGTGGCTCAGTGGTTTGAGAGCCCTTGCATTACTAGATACTGGGCTTTTTTAAACACTTCCTTGCAAATCCTCCCAGGCACTCCAGGCAGTAAGAGGCTGCTCTGTCCCAAGGATTCAAATCCCAGAAGTTTTTGGTTGTGCTATTTCAGCAACACATATGCTTGACTTGGGAGTCACAATGTTTTCAAGGTGAGTAGCAGGGCAGTGAGACTGAACGTACCATAGGACTTTGAAGCTGGAGTTAGCCTCATGAAGGTGTGAGAAGTGCAGCAAACAACCCAAAGCAGCAAGCCAAGTGTCAGCCCTATGCTGCTTCACTGAGGGCTAGAGATCTCTAAATGCAGGCATAAATTAAATCAGGGCATTGCTGCATCATTTAATTGTGCAGCCAAGTCACATCTGCTGCTAAGTGGGGCTCAAGTGATAGCAGCAGAATATGTGGGTGCCACCATTTCACTAAATAGGATTGAAAGTATTAAATTAACTCTGCATAGATGAAAGCATTACAATAAATTGCTTGTCAAGTCCAATTTTCTTTTGTCTTTCACCCTCAGGAGGCATTTGCACCTGAGCACCATGTGACATCAAGGACTCACCACCTAATGCAATATGTTAAGTTCTGCCTTCTCATGCACTCAGTATCTGGGTGCTTGGCTCTTGCGTGTGATGCAGAACAGGGGAACATGAGGTGCCCATCACTGGGAGAGATGGAGATTTGTACATCACCTGTAGATGGTGCTGACCCTCAGGGCACACTCGTGGCTCGTTCAGACACATCCCTGGATGCCAGGAGATGCCTTCCACCATCACTAATAGATTTGGTGGTGGTGGTACCAGAATCCTCTCCTGAGTTAGTAATTCAGGTCAGCAATGCTCCTGTTATTCCCAAACATGATGGGAATGTACTGCTTTATTGGGATAGCAGGGATAACTCCTGTCATTTCCGCTGCCCAGTAAAAGATGTCAACAGTGGTAAGGCTCATGTTTTTCTCACCAGAAAGTGCTTTTGGAGGCTGTTAGCAGGATGGGGATTTGCAGTTGAGTGTGTGCATAAATAATTACCTGAAGCATAAGGTGGAGAAGTGTGGGGATACAGCCAGCTCACCCTCCCAGTTTCCATGCTGGGCTGGGAAGCTACAACAGTGTTTGCAACTGGAGAGTATGAAAGGTGCCTCTTGCCCCACTCTCCACCTCACCCGGCCCCTTCCTCAATGCTACCTTGGACTTTTATAGGTATTGTGATCCCACTTGGGTGCTGCCCCTTCCTGCCTGCTCCCCAGCAAAGCGAGCAGGGAAAATGTGACCATGATTGAGTGTCTGGTGTCTTAGCTTGAGTCACCAGAGGCTCATCTTCTGCATTTCATTCAGCAACTCCAAATGTTTTGGTCTGTTTTCATACCTGTCTTACTTGGTGCTCCAAGTCAGAGTATGAACAGGACCAGAGCCTCGGCAGAGGAACCAATCCCACATCCAGATACCAGCCTCTTCGTTGCCTCTGTGAGGATGGCTGGGTCTTCATGTGCAGAAAGTCCTTTCTCACAATAATGAAGTGCAGCTTTCTCCAAGGCGAGACACAGCAGCTGGCATTAGCAGCGTGCCATAATCCCACGTTGTGTTTCTGGCCGTGTAAGAGGGGAACAGCATCCCTGCTGGAGCCATGGCAGGAATGTTAGGTAGGCAGATCACTGTCTCTCTGCACAATGATCCACACAGACATTTTGGCTGCAAGGAGACATCTGAAATGTCACAATTTTGAAAAGGCAAATAAACAAGGCTCTGTTCAAGCATTTGCTTTGTGCATCAGTTAGCAAAAAATTATCTGCCTGATGCAGTCTGCTGATCTAAGCAAGTTTTCTTCAAAGTGGTGCAGAAAGAGGAACTAACTAGCAGCCAATTAGAACATTAAAAAAATAAAGAATATAGAGAATTTTATTAGGGAGCGGAAAGAGATGTAGTTGTTTCCAGGCTGACGATAAAACATCAAGAGCTTCATTTGTTATTCCTAGGGACATCCTGGTTGTTTATAGTGCTGTAATGGAGTAACTGAGCATTGAAGAGGACATGAAACAAAATTGGTACTATAAAAAAAAGTAATTGCAGTCTGTATCTCTGCTTTTTTCACTGAGACTGGAGTTGATCTTGATGCTGCTGCTATTGATCGTTCTTCCATTACGTGCTCTTCAGTACAAACATCCTTTCCTCTGTTACTCCAAGC
The DNA here is from genome assembly GCF_000747805.2 of Chaetura pelagica. Lineage (NCBI taxonomy): Eukaryota > Metazoa > Chordata > Aves > Apodiformes > Apodidae > Chaetura > Chaetura pelagica. The sequence goes on along the minus strand of NW_009952362.1, from coordinate 321,790 downwards.
TGTGTCAAATAGTGTAACATCCACTGTCGTTTCCAGTTCAGTGGTTGTCACTGTGCCACATGCCTGAGCACCCTGTATTTCAGTGTGTCACTATGCTTTGCAAGAGGAGCTGGTGGCTTTGGGGTACAGGCTTTCTGGGACAGAGCAAAGGGGGAAATAGTGCAGGGTGCTTGCAGGATAGGTGGCTGATGTGATTCTGATGGAATTGTGTATAATTCTGGTTAATTGTGCAAGTGGAGACCTCCAGTCCTAAATCTGATGGTTCAGTGAAGTCTAACTCATCAGTGACTGTTTTTGTAGGACCTATGATACTTTGTGTTGCGATGTTCCTGCTTTTAGCTTTGTAGTAGCTGTGAGTGGACATGCTCAAGCATGCACTAAATTTATCAGTGGTGAGGAGTATAGGTAAGAGTGTAATGGGGCAAGAGTTCTTCCAAGTTTGCAGATGCTAACTTCTAACCTTCAACATGCCAGGCCTTTTTAGTAGGATGAGCAGTCACTGCCCGGTCTTCTCACGGCACTGGGGTCACTCTGCAGTGTGTGCTGCTCTCTTCCATAGGTGCCACCCCACGTGTAGCTCCTGGGCACAGTGGGAAGGGAAGAGAAGCTGTCATTGTGGCCCCGTGTGCGATGCTGTTCGCGCCTCTTGTAGCGTGGAGGGTTTAGGTTAAAAAATTCCCAGCCTCTGGCAAGCTCAGGGAGTGTTTCTGTGGGCTACGTGTGTGTGTCTGAGGGTGTGTACGGAAACAGACAGGAAAGCTGGAGAAGGTGGGGTAGAATAGAGAGCATGGGAGGAGGTGGGGAGGAAGCAGCATGGCAGAAGGTTGTTGCATCAAGCTGTGGTGCAGTGCACAGTGAAACATAGGGCAAAGGGAGAGAAGGGGAAGATTTTACTTACTGATGTTCCTCCTGCTGGGCTGTTTTGACAGCAGGGCATCTGGGCTCTGTGGTCAAAGCATGTCACTCCCTCTGGGCTTTGCTGGCTTTGGCCACAAAGGTTTGGGTTGCAAGGATCAGTTTGCTCCTGCTCCCATTCCCTCAGTGTGCATTGTTGGGCCTCAGCTTCCTGGCCCTGCTGTAGACATTGAGAGCTGCTGTGAAATCCTCCTCCAGACCAGGGTCTGGCTCTTTATCTGACTCATGAGATTCAGACCCAGGGTTTGGCTTCAGGGCCATCTCTGATAGTCACAGGGCTGTGATGATGGAGTTACTCCAGCAGTTGGGATGTAGGTTTTGGTTTGAAAACAGCTTCCTTAAGTGCAGGACTGAAACTGAAAGAAGCCTGGGAAAATTTGGAGGAAATCTGAGTGCGGCCCCTGTCAACATGTCTGTTCCCAAAGGTCAGTGCTGGCTCCTTGGGGAGAAATGGCACGTCCTTTCTTCCGAGTAAACAAGAGCTGGCTGTCTGCAGCCACTGTTCCAGACAGTGTTTGGAGGGCAGTGGCAAGGCTTGCAGGTAATGCAGAAAACCAGATTTCGAGGAGCCCCAGGCTGCCAGCTGTGAGCACTGACCATGATTCCCGCATTTCAGCAGCGGTGCTGGAGCTCCTGGTGCAGCCATGCCTGCAGTGCTGGACTCTTAGTAGCAGAGGACTCATGCCTGCCCTCAGAAATATAGCTCAGTGGCAAGACTGGCAGTAACAGGGCTTGCTGGGGGAACTGGGATGCCCCTGGAAACAAAATGAAAAGCTCAATATGGTTATTGAGCTGGGAATAGTTGTCTCAGCTGATTTAAAGGCATTTAAGTACCATTTTTTCTTCTAGCACTCAGTCAATGCCTTAAGATACCAGCTGGCTTGGGGCAGTATCTTTGTCTTCAATGAATAAATGGAGCTGTTTATAATTCTTATTTCCATCATTATTTAAAAGTTTGCTCAGCAAAACAATCCCTTCAGCTTCCAGTATTTGTTTCTAAAGAGACTTTACACGTCAGACAAAGATGTGGGCCATGATGGGGAAATGGCAAAGTGCCTGCCAAGCTACAATAGAGCCCACATTGAATGGACATGGCAAATAACCTGCAGTTAAGACAGGGACCCAACCTCCAGAAACCCTCCACTTCATACATCTGCGTTTGGGTGCTGTTGAGACATAAAGCTGACATGTCAATCTTGCCTGTACACCACAGCATGGGAATCTTCTGCTTGGTGGCTATGGGGTGATACTTGGTGCTCAGCATAAATGTTATATATTCCCCAGCCTGCCCCATGTGCAGGTCTGGCCAGGACATGGAGTGAGCATAAAAAGTGATGTGATACCTTAGCCATCTCCTCATGGTGTTTTGGTCCGAATACTCAGTAGAGGTGCCTCTCCGGAGAGACAGTGAATTGTTTGTACTATCTAAGGATTAAGGGATTTATTTTGTCTGGGGGCTGCTATGGGTCAGAGATGAGTCTCTTGCTGGTGCCCTATAGTGCCATCTTAATGTCTCACTGTGCACAAAATATAAAAAGGGCACAGTAAAAAATTAACAGCCTCTTTGGGATGCTCACAATCTTCCTTAAAAAATCCTGCCTATTCATTTAAATACATACACAGCCTGTAGCTTAATTAAACTTTGTTTCACATCTAGGCTCAGGAGCCTGCCTAAAGAAGACCTACAAATTGAACAATAACAAAGATCTGCCAGTGTTGAATTTCAGCTCAGAGGCTGTAACAGGCAGGAAATCAGTGCAGACAGCGAATTCCCTTCAAAACAATCAGAGCAGATTACTAATTGTACAATCCCTCTGGAGTGGCTCGGATAGTCACAGCACATGAGGAGATTGCAAGGATGGAGTGAAAAAACCTCAACTTCAGAGCAGCCTTCCACTTGATGTCATGCTTCTGCAACACCTTAGAACTCAAATTGCATTTAATCTGTGTCAGATAATGTGTAAGCTTGATAGAATCACAAAATGCTTATGGTGGGAAACAACCTTAAAGATCATTAGGTTCCAACCTCCCTGCTAAGAGCTGAGGCACCTCACGCTAGACCAGGATGCACAAAGCTTCATCCAACCTGGCCTTCATCACTTCCAAGGAGGGGGCTTCCACAACCTCCTTAGGCAACACCTACCTTCCAGCACCTTACTACCCTCATGGTGAAGAATTTCTTCCTGATGTCTAACCTGAATCTACCCTCTTTCAGTTTAAAACCATTGCCCCTTGTCCTATCACTGCCCTCTCTGATGAAAAGCCCCTCCCCAGCTTTCCTGAAGGCCCTTCAGATACTGGAAGGGCCCTATAAGGTCTCCCAGGCACCTTCTCTTCTCCAGGCTGAACAGCCCCAACTCTCTCAGCCTGTCTTCATAGCAGAGGTGCTCCATCTCTTTAATCACCTTTGTGGCCCTTCTCTAGACCCTCTCCAACAGCTCCATGTCGTTCCTGTGCTGAGGGCTCCAGAGCTGTTCACAGTACTCCGGGTGGGGTCTCACCATAGCAGAGTAGAGGGGCAGAATCCCCTCCTTCATCCTGCTGGCCACACTTCTCTTGATGCAGCCCAGGATACAGTTGGCCTGTCTGGGGTCCAGCACACACTGGCGGCTCATGTTGAGCTTCTTCTCTACCACCTCCTCCAAGTTTTTTCTCTCAGGGCTGCTCTCTATCCATTCTGCCCCCAGCCTGTATTTGTGCCTGGGGTTATGCCAACCCTGGTGCAGAACCTTGCACTTGCCCTTGTTCAACTTCTTGAAGTTAATGTAAAGAGCTCTCCTGGATACAGCCACAGGGAGGAAAAGCAGCAAGTTTTCCCAAATGAGTTGAGCTTAGATCAGCTGAGGATTCAGACCTATTTCATAGCTTTTGGTTGTTTTTCATTTAAAAAATGTGAACACATCAAGATGTGTGAGTCCCTGCAAGGCTGTGGTGCTAATGGAAAGCATAGTTTTAGAAAAAAATTGGCCTGAAATTGCCAAAAATTCTGAACCATGATGAAAAATGTTGGGCTTGGGCTCATGGTGCCTGGTTTTGTCCCTGGATGATATATCATACAAGGAATTATGAAGAATCATAATCATCACTGTACCCAAAGTCTTTCTTCAGCTTGGCATGTCATGGCTCTGCATATACCTCCTGTGTTATCCCACCTCCATCTCTGTTACTCTCGTGTTGGAAGGTCTTGCCATAGCCCATTGGGCCTCCACAGCAGGATTTAAAGCTCAGCCTTGGGAGGAGCCCACTCATTTGTTGACCTTGTTCCAGGTTTTGTTTGCTGGAACAATAAAACACAGGAGATCAGTTTGGCTATGGGACTGGCCACAGCCAAAGCTGCGGCTCTTGGGCTGCTCTCACACAGGCAGTGAATTCTTCAAGTGCTGCTTTATTAGCACATTTCCTCTTTTACCACAGATCAAGATCAGCCTTTTTTTTCTGGAATCTCTGCGTGAAAATTAAATTCCTTGGTGGGATTTTTTCCGTGGCCTTTCTTCCCTGAAGCACCCAAGCCCAGAAAGTTCAGGCATGACAATTCCAACCCCTCTAATCATACTCAGCCTTCAATTATTTATACTGCCGGAAAATCGTGCCGAGTTCACACCCCCAGCCCCGAAACACAATTCCACTTTTGTGCAGGGAATACAATCCTTCACTTTCATTAAGTGTGTGGAGACCAAGATGAGAAGTGCCTGTTGTGTTCGCATCCCTTGGCTCGGGATGAGAGGAGCTGGTTGTTTTTGCAAATGTCCTAAATAGCCCTGCAAGGGTTACGGGGAGTTTATTTACATTATTGCATTTAAGTGCAAATAGAAAGTTGCCCAGCCGTAATGGAAAGGTTATGCAGGGCTCTGTCAGGGCTCTTTTCCCCGTCACCTCACCCCTCCCAGCTTTCTGTTTCTGAAGGCTCAGATGTGGGAAGGCTGTGTCTGGAAGGGGCAGCAGCTCTTGGTCCTGTTATGCTAGGGTTTGCTTACAGGAAAAAAACTATCAACTGGTGTCTCTTCCACTGTCGACTGCACATAGTTCTGCCTGCCATAGGAAAGGGTTCTGATCAGGCTCATCCTACCCTGATTTATGAGCTTTGGGGGCGCTATTTCCAGCACCTTACTACCCTCATGGTGAAGAATTTCTTCTTGATGTCTAACCTGAATCTACCCTCTTTCAGTTTAAAACCATTGCCCCTTGTCCTATCACTGCCCTCTCTGATGAAAAGCCCCTCCCCAGCTTTCCTGAAGGCCCTTCAGATACTGGAAGGGCCCTATAAGGTCTCCCAGGCACCTTCTCTTCTCCAGGCTGAACAGCCCCAACTCTCTCAGCCTGTCTTCATAGCAGAGGTGCTCCATCTCTTTAATCACCTTTGTGGCCCTTCTCTAGACCCTCTCCAACAGCTCCATGTCGTTCCTGTGCTGAGGGCTCCAGAGCTGTTCACAGTACTCCGGGTGGGGTCTCACCATAGCAGAGTAGAGGGGCAGAATCCCCTCCTTCATCCTGCTGGCCACACTTCTCTTGATGCAGCCCAGGATACAGTTGGCCTGTCTGGGGTCCAGCACACACTGGCGGCTCATGTTGAGCTTCTTCCCTACCACCTCCTCCAAGTTTTTTCTCTCAGGGCTGCTCTCTATCCATTCTGCCCCCAGCCTGTATTTGTGCCTGGGGTTATGCCAACCCTGGTGCAGAACCTTGCACTTGCCCTTGTTCAACTTCTTGAAGTTAATGTAAAGAGCTCTCCTGGATACAGCCACAGGGAGGAAAAGCAGCAAGTTTTCCCAAATGAGTTGAGCTTAGATCAGCTGAGGATTCAGACCTATTTCATAGCTTTTGGTTGTTTTTCATTTAAAAAATGTGAACACATCAAGATGTGTGAGTCCCTGCAAGGCTGTGGTGCTAATGGAAAGCATAGTTTTAGAAAAAAATTGGCCTGAAATTGCCAAAAATTCTGAACCATGATGAAAAATGTTGGGCTTGGGCTCATGGTGCCTGGTTTTGTCCCTGGATGATATATCATACAAGGAATTATGAAGAATCATAATCATCACTGTACCCAAAGTCTTTCTTCAGCTTGGCATGTCATGGCTCTGCATATACCTCCTGTGTTATCCCACCTCCATCTCTGTTACTCTCGTGTTGGAAGGTCTTGCCATAGCCCATTGGGCCTCCACAGCAGGATTTAAAGCTCAGCCTTGGGAGGAGCCCACTCATTTGTTGACCTTGTTCCAGGTTTTGTTTGCTGGAACAATAAAACACAGGAGATCAGTTTGGCTATGGGACTGGCCACAGCCAAAGCTGCGGCTCTTGGGCTGCTCTCACACAGGCAGTGAATTCTTCAAGTGCTGCTTTATTAGCACATTTCCTCTTTTACCACAGATCAAGATCAGCCTTTTTTTTCTGGAATCTCTGCGTGAAAATTAAATTCCTTGGTGGGATTTTTTCCGTGGCCTTTCTTCCCTGAAGCACCCAAGCCCAGAAAGTTCAGGCATGACAATTCCAACCCCTCTAATCATACTCAGCCTTCAATTATTTATACTGCCGGAAAATCGTGCCGAGTTCACACCCCCAGCCCCGAAACACAATTCCACTTTTGTGCAGGGAATACAATCCTTCACTTTCATTAAGTGTGTGGAGACCAAGATGAGAAGTGCCTGTTGTGTTCGCATCCCTTGGCTCGGGATGAGAGGAGCTGGTTGTTTTTGCAAATGTCCTAAATAGCCCTGCAAGGGTTACGGGGAGTTTATTTACATTATTGCATTTAAGTGCAAATAGAAAGTTGCCCAGCCGTAATGGAAAGGTTATGCAGGGCTCTGTCAGGGCTCTTTTCCCCGTCACCTCACCCCTCCCAGCTTTCTGTTTCTGAAGGCTCAGATGTGGGAAGGCTGTGTCTGGAAGGGGCAGCAGCTCTTGGTCCTGTTATGCTAGGGTTTGCTTACAGGAAAAAAACTATCAACTGGTGTCTCTTCCACTGTCGACTGCACATAGTTCTGCCTGCCATAGGAAAGGGTTCTGATCAGGCTCATCCTACCCTGATTTATGAGCTTTGGGGGCGCTATTTGCTTCTCCCCTGTAGCACCTGAGTAACTGGCCTTTTCTGCAGAAGCAGCATATGGAGTTTGAAGTTGGGAGTTTTTCTGCCTTACTCCCTCCTTCTCTAGAGTCACAGCATGCTTCTCCTTTTCTGCTGCCAAGAGTGGTTTCATGTCTCGTGCAAACACAAGTATTCCCACTGCAGGACTGTCTTTTGCAATTTCCCTTTTCCCTCCTTTGGGGGAAGCATCGATGAGTCTCCAGTGGAGTGGTCAGAGCAGGAAAACCCACAGAGGAGCCACACTGCTGAGCAAATTATGGCAAAGTCATGCAGAAAGTAAGAGTCCTCCTGCACCCTCTGTCTTGAGTGCCCTGTTTGAACAACACCCACCAGACTGGGGGCTTTGCTCTCACTCTTACTTTTCATTTAAATGGAAAGATCTGATCTATAGGATCTGTGCTGGAAAGGGGGAACCCAGAACAGCATGTCAGATCCTTTGGCATTGCCTGTATTTTTCTGAATCTACCCCATTTAACTGTTGAGTTAGCATTAGCTCTTCCCTGCCCATACCCAGGAGAAGCATAACAGGTTTGGTGGTCTCTTAGTATGTGCGTGAGAGGAGTTTGTCTTAGTAGCATGGTGTGAGTGCATTCTGACCCACAGGCTTCCCAGCTCCAAACCTGAAGAGCTTCATTCTGGGTAGGAACTGCGGGCTGCACTGTTCAGGCCTGCAGCTGCAGCAGAGCTGGCGTGATCTGCAGCTGTGCCTCATGGAGCAATCAGGTCCTTGCATGTTGGACTCAATGAAGTGCAGCTGGGTTCCTGTGAGGGTATAAAGCCAGCAGAGCAGAGTGGGGAGTTGCAGTCCAGGGAGGAGGTCCATGCTTTGGAATGAAGCAAGTCGCTGACAAATTCTTGATTGGCAGAAGCTCTGAACAAGATCAAAAAGGACTAAGCATTGCTCTGTTTGAGATTATTTCTGTAAATCTCCAGTGCATGCAGGGCTTTCTGTTGAAGGCGTTCATGAGGCATCAGTGTTGGTGCAGACTTGTCTCTGGTTCACCAGGTGCAGTCAAGGGCAGATCCTAACTGATTTAGCAGTGTTTTTGCAAACGGAGTGAACATTGGAACCATGTGCTCGGGTCTTGATGTGTTTGATTTTTTTAAGGGTGTGTTAAGAAAACCTGTGGGACTTGCTGAGCTGCTGTCTCCAGCCAGGTGTTTTGAGTGAAGGACAAACCACAAAAACACTGTGTGCGAGAGAGAGTAAAATGCCAGATGGGAAGGAATTAGAAAGCAAGCCAGAAAAGGACTAAGTAAAACGTTAACAGGGAAAAAAATCTTTTGGAGAGCTAAGGTAAGTTTGATGATCAGAGTTTTGTCTTACAGGGAGTGTGTCTTCTCCACCTGTATTTAACAGGCTTTTCATTTTATCTGGCTAATCTCTGGCTTTTGATAGCTGAGTGAGTTGGGATATTTTGGCCTCTCTGTGATCTGTGAAGCTTTGAAATCCATGTCTAGGTTTGTCCTGGTCACTACAGTGGAGTGCTGCTGCCTGAGCAGAACTGGTGCATGTGTTGTTCTGGTGAGGAAAATAAGTTGTGGGATGGCACACAGGAATGAACACCTGGATCCCTATAGCAAGTCCAGGTTGTCTTGTAGGTTTTGATGAATTGGTGGCTATTGGTGCAGCTTTACAAAAACCTGTGTAGTTGTCTGCAGTGCTCATTGTGTCACTGTGCTGGGGGTGAGAGGGTACTGGCCTCTGACACATCTTGTTTTCACTTAAAGGTAGGATTTATATTATTTGGTGTTTCAGTAGATGACACAGATTTAGGTGCCATTGTGATCTGGGAATAAGGCAGATGGAGCAATAAAGGGTGGCATGCTCCAAAAAGGTGGTCCCTGGCTATCGTGAAAGAAAAAGTGGAGTCTGCAGAAAGCATTTCTAAGGTGGTAAGAGAAGCCCTGCCAATGTTTAGGCTTGCTCTGGGTGTGGGACAGCCCAGGTTTGTATGGCTGAGCAGGGTGTGCTGTGGGCTGCAGGAACACTAGGGGTGTCATTTCCTGACTGATGCTGTTAAGAAACCTCATGTCAAATCCTGTTCAGCTCTTAGGTCAAAATATATTTCACTGCCTTAGCATGGGCTTGTGTTTTGTGTAATTAGAAGCTGAGAGTTTGAGGTGTGGACTGGGGAACTGCTGGTGTGGCTGGGAGGTTATCTGGAAATACCCACCCATAAAATGGGGGCTATAATCGGCCCTCCTGGAAAAAGTTTATTCATTAATGTTAGTAAAATGCTTTGACATCTTTGCCTAGGAGTCTTTTTAGCAGAGCCAAATGGTAGTTGTATTATAGCAGCTAAGCCAGACCTTAATGACCACATTCCGTCTCCTCCCTCCAAGCCCCTAGCCATTTCTAACAGAGTTTGGTGAAGAAGTGAAATGTCAGCAGAGTGGCCAAAGAGAAGTGAACTGCTCAGCAGAAATATAAATAGTGCTTTTCTTTCTTGGGATTAAATCCTGGTCCCATGGACAAAATTTTGCTGCCAGAAGTGGAATTTGTAAAAGGGATGAAGAGTTTATTTCTAGGCTTGTTTCACGTTGGTAACTGGTTTAGGGTCCACTTGTATTAGTACTCACTGGTGCCCTTCGGGTGATTAATGTACTCCCAGCTTGTCTGAATGGCAAGTCCAGGAAACGGTTTTGTAACAGCAGTTCATGCTTTGGGACATGTCTTCACAACAGAGGGTGCCAACTGGAAACATCTCATTAGCGTGGCCAGCGTCTTCCCCAGAAATCTGACATTTCTAGTGAAATGTCTTTTGAAAGCACCCTATGACTGTGGAACTTGCAGCCAAAGGCCAGCCCAGATCTCACCTCTAATCTCATCTTTCCTTTTCATGCCAGGTCCCTGGAAAGATGCAGCTCTCCAAGAAGACATTCCAGGGGGGTTTAATCACTGCGCTCACTGCAGCCCTGCTGCGCTTGTGGTCTGAGCACCTGCTGTTTCATTTAATTAGCAACAAATGAGAGGCATAGGTTGGGGGGAAGACAGCAGCACCCTGGTGAAGTATTTGCTGCAATGTGATGTATTTTATTTTGGGTTCGGAACAGAGGCCATGAGGAACATTTTCCAGAGGGCTCCATAAACCACCTTCATTCACAGGGTGATTATTTGAGGAGGGAGGGGGATGTGGATTTAAATCAGCACTGCTAATTTCTGCAAACAGCCACATTATTTTTAATTCATACTCCAGACTCCCTCCACCCATGGCTTGATGTTAGGAGCTGTGAATTTTCCACATCGTAACAAAGTCCCTCTATAGAAGATTGCCCTTTAAATATGTTTTTAAAAATTTATTTCAGATACATCAGACTTTCAAGTAAGTCAGTCTTCAGAAAGGAAAACTAACTCTTTCCTCCCCTCATGGTGACCTGTTAATTTATTTGTATTTCAGTAGCACATACCAGCTCTGAGCAGAGGAAGGTTACCTGAAAATCCTGTGACATCATGGAAAAAAGAATCACCTTTTTATAAAGTGGTCTTTCTGCAACCTAAAAATCATTGATTTTGGAGAAATCAGCTCTTCCTCTTGCTTTTCTGAGTAGTTTCATTGTTTTCTCGTCTGCTTACAGACAGCACATCTCCTGGACCTGGTGGACTCTGCAAGTCAGCATTATGCTGAAAATCAACCCCATGACACCCCAGCAGTATCTCTTCCTCCTCTTAGTTTTTCTTCCTTTCTCCATAATATTGTCTGATGTTGGTAATAGGTTCTTTCTGCGTGGATCAAATATGGAAGCAAAACCTTGAGGGACACATTCAGACTCAGGATGTAAAGTTTGGAGGGTTTTTTTCAACCATCTTCTTTGACATTTGAGAGATGCTTTTAAGTAGATGAGATACTATTACGGTGTCAGCCCGTCTGTCGTTGGAAGAATTGATGTTTGAATCATATTCTTCTCCTCTGTTTTAACAGACAGGCAAGAGTAGCTGCCTTGGCAGTTTGCCTTGTTGCATGCCTTAATATGGTTAAGAAGGGAAATTTGTTTTCATATTCAAGCCCCTGTTGTATTTGCACTGTTTAATGCTGTTCAGTCCCACATCCAGGCAAGGGGATTGCCTGCCTGGACTGCTTTTGCTGCTTGTAATGGAGAACAACCCCTTTGCTTGCCCCTTCACCTGCTGGCGCTTGCTTTCGAAATATGAGCATCTTCTCCAGCTTCAAATCCTTTTCCATGTTGATACTAATCTGCAAGGTTCAAAGCAAGGGTGAGATTTCAAAGCTTCCTTAACCATATTAGATCTGCAGTGTGACGCTCAGGCTGCGTTGAAATCCCGTGTGTTGAAGAACATATAATCACATCTCTGCACCTGTTAGAGCAGGGAAAATGTCTTCTGAGTTTTGTTTCTGTTTTTCTTAAGCTGCTCTCAGGTTTTCCTCCATTCCTGGCCAGTGTAAAATTCTCCTGCATCTGACCTAATGGAGAGACATGCACTGGCCCCAAATGAAGGCCTAGAAACAATCGTCTGCACCTGTCTGAGCAAAATAGGTTATTTGTGTGTATGCATGTGTGTCTGGTAGTGTAATTTATTTGTTCAGTTACTTGAGCCAAGGTTTCCCCCCAAAGGAAGCCCTAATTAAGCGAGATAACATTGCATATGGGTTGCTGGCAAAGAGCAGCTCACTGTGCTTACATGCATGCTGGCCACAGGTGTGTAGTTGCTGCCCTTCCATGCTCTTTTCTGCCCCTGTTTGATAATGAAGGGACGTGAGCAGTAGCTGTGCTTTGATGAGACTGGTGTCTTGCTTTCTGATGGAAAACAGGCCATTCTGTGATCAAAAATAGTGTATCCTACCCTCAGCAGGGAACCTACGTGGAATCTAATTTTCATAGGTGCTTGTGACCTGATAGAAAACAGTTTCTCCTCCCATCTCCTTCCCATTCCACTTCTTTTTCTTTTTTAAAAAAAAAACAACTTGACATTTTAGGGCTGTGTTCTGCAGATGGCTGAAGAGGCAGTTCCCTAGAGAAGTTGTACCCTGATCCCTTACAGCCGTGATGCTGAGGCACTAGAGGCTGATCAAATAAATAACCCTGTGGACCACATGAGGATCACAAAACCAGCAGCTAGGTCTAGATACTGCAGTGCCATCAGTCAGCTGGGCTGCTGCTGGTAAGGAATTCCAGTGCTTGGACATGGCCAGAATCTCATCCAAAATGCTGTGTTCCTGGATGCTCTCTGTGACAAAGCGTCATACAGTAATGTTGGGGCTGGGGAGGAGGGAGCTGTGAAATGTTAATTCCTTGCCTGAGCCAGGGGTTAGAGCAAAAAGGAGGTGTGTGCCACCTGCAGCTTGTTGGTTAGACTTGGACTTTCCAACACATCTGTGGGGTTGTTTCCACAGTCTAGGCATCCTTCTGATGTCTCTTGTAGCTTTTTGTGGTGGGGAAGAGGATGGAATAGACAACTGCAAACCCATGGGGAGGATGAGAAATAGGCCTGGATTGCTGCACAGTGCCCAGCAGGGTCAATGTAAGATGATGGTCATGCTTGTCTGGCCTGCCTGTCTGCCCCATCCAGCTTCTAAAGCTGATCACAAGATGTGGAAAGGCATAGCAGTCTGCATCCTCACTTGGTCTTGTCCTGGATTACATCAGCCTAGCCACCAAAGCAGTTTGTAGGTCACCTTCTTCCCCTCAGAAATGTTTGGGAAAGAGCTGCTGGTTGGCAAGAGTTGTGTCTGCTTATTCCCTGCAGCTTGCTCTCCCCAGGACACTTTCCTTGCATCACCCAAGCACACTGGCATTGTATAAATAGTGTAGAGGAGGTTGCCTGTGTGGCCAGGCAGGCTGGAAAACATTGGTGTTTCCATTTTATGACAGAGTACCTGATCAATGATGTACAAACAGTCCCTAGTGATGCACCTCCCCTTGTATCACTGGTTGAGCATCTGTCAGAGGGGAGCAGGCATGGATGCTCACTGGCAAGGTGGATGTGGCCAGCTGCCTATAAAGCCAGGGGTGCTGGTGTGCAGCCCAGGTGGCTCTCTAGCCACTCTCAGCTTAAAGCTCAGGAAGCCACTGCCCTAACGGGGATGGGAGAGGCATCTCCTGCATGGGCACAACAGCTCTGTCTTCAGAGGCAGTGCTGTGCTCACTGTAGCAGATAGCAGCATACCAGGTGCCTCCTGTGCCTGGTGTGACTGGCCATGGTCCCACCATCAGGTCTCACAAGTAGCACCAGGCAGGGAAACAGTCTGGAAACATCCTGATGGGATGGATGGAACTGAAAGGAGTCCCTCTCCTCCTAGATGCAGACATTGGCCTCTGAGTGCTGTTTATCCCTCACAACTTCTAGCAGTTTTATCATTTAAAAGTTTGGAAAAGTCACAGTACTGACACTTCTTGACAATGTGCCTGCACCACTTAAAAGCTACTGAGATTAAAAAAGGCCACCCCCACTCCCCACCTCATACCTCCACAGCTGTCAAAGACCTCCATTAGTGCTTTTAATCCCCTGTCAAATATTACATGCGATTAGGTGGTATAATACACAGAATACTATCTGGTGTGTGAGCAGTGCATCCAGGGATGGATGATTATTATCTGAATGAAAATCCTGGCATGACAAACGAGCACACAGAGCGTGATGCAGAGACCCCGTAAACACTCAGTGTGCCCACCCTGCTCAGAGCCCTGCATGTGCAGCTGCCGTGGCTGTTGTCCAAACCCATCTACTTGCCCAGGGTTTGCTTTCATTCTCAGTTAAATTAACAAAGCTTCTCAGGTAGACTTGTACTTACAAAAATAAGGTTTCAGTCCCAGTCTCCCTTCTTAGGAGGCTATGTGGGTTTGTCCTGGGAGAGGTGTTGTCCCTCCCTTCAGGACAGTCTCACATCATAGTCTGGTCCATCTGCAAGGTACTTTGGGACAGCTGCACAGGTCCCTTGGGACCCTTCTGCTTGCCATGGGCTTTAAGGGCTCAGATGTTACTCAAATTCTCCTTGTCTTTTTTAAAGAGAACAGTGTCCATTCTGTCTGCTTCCTGGGATTAGAAGAAGCTGGTGTGGGTTTGGGTGTGTAGGTAAGGTGCCTGCGTTGTGTAGTTGTGCTAGCAATGGGATGTCTCTTTGAAACAGCTTTTCTGATACCATTAGACTTCAACTCCCCTGCCCAGAAATACATCCAAAGAGAGAAACCTGTCTGTGAGATGCTGTTGCAATAGGCGCTGGTAAGGACAGAGTGTTGCAAGCCTAGGTTTGTTTTTTCTATTCCAGTGCATAAATACTTCCTTCCCTTCATTGCAAGCCCAAAGGGGCAACCACCGCTTGAAGTCTGCTTTTCCTGTGCACTGGACACCTTTGCTGTCTTTACCTACCAGGTGAATATCCTGGGGAGATGCCAGCACTTAGGGCTGGGCAGTGCCAAAGGGCCCACACTGGGGCTGGCAGCTTAAAGACTTGCAGCTGGCTCTGAACAGTTGGAAGCTGCCTCTCCTGCTGGCTGCTTGCTTACCTCTGTCAAGGCTCAGAGCAAGGTATCTATTACATGAAGGCTCTGTTTGCCCACTAGGGTGATGGGATTTGTTGTCAGTACTTTCTAAATCCCCATAAAGACAGGAGACAGATGTGTTTGGAACCAGATATGCACGCAAGACATCTCAGCATTTGGAGGTAGGGATGTAGGAAGAAAATAAGACAAAGGAGTCTTCTCCCAGTGTGCAGTTAAAACCTGTGGTTATGTTTTCCTTGGCATGGTTTCTTCATTGTACTGAGCTGGGCAGTTGCTCTCTGCTGTCTCCCCAGAGCTAAGAGCAGTGTCCTATGGAGATGAGTAGATAGCATTTCAGATGGAGTTTCTCAAGTAAAATGTGCCATTGTGTTCAGAGCTATTGTTTCTGTTTTCAATATTGAAGTTACTTGTGGTTTCCAGTGGACAATATATCAAGCAGAGCTAACAAGCTGTAGAGAAGATGTAGATTATGAAAACAGAGGGATTAAGTTTCATACATTTGAAGCTGAAGTCTCATCTCTCTCATAGTAGTGTAAGCAGGGGAGTAGTCTTGCAGACTCAGAAACCTCTATACCAATTTAGCTCAGGGTGTGTTTTTAACCAGATTTAGTTAAAACTGGTCACCACTGTATGAGCAGCAGAAGTCTAAGGATGGACTCTGTGGGTGCAAGATCAAAGACCATCCAATGTACAAATCAGGTTTCAGAGCACTCCTGTGTCAAGCTCTGTACTGGTTAAAAAAATAAAATTAATCAGTTTGCAGAGATAGAGTGGGTAAGATGGGGAGCTCCTGTCTAAATCAATTAAAGCAATCAATCAGCCAATGAAATCAGTTATATCTGTCTGAGAGAGGAGTAAGGAAGGGTAGAAGAGGGTGTTGCACAACAGATGTGATTCTCCAGCCCCTGACACCCCTGTTGCTCTGGGGGACCAGCTGGACCTGTGAGGAGTCAGGTTGGTACATGAGGGAGCCCTTAAATGAAGAATCACCCCCCCTAGCCCCCCATCCCATGGAGTACTGTCCTAAATCTGTGACCCTGCAGAGCAAGTCTGGAGTTTTGTCCTCTGGATAATCTGGCAGTTCTTGACAAAGCAGCCTGGGACAAAACCAAACCAGCCTGTAAATGGTGCCGACATTACCGTGTGGTGCATGATTTGTGCTAATGAGTGTGTAATTAATAGCAGCACTCTGATGGGCTCTGTGCCATTTTTAGGATGCACCCTCCAGCACCTTGCTTCCAGTGCAGTGTTCACCAGTGCTGCGAGGGGTTTCCCAAAGGACTGGTGGGTTTGAAGACCTGCAGCCTCTTGGCCACCCATCCAACTGTTGTGCTGGGCAGAGCTGCTCCTTTCTGCACAAAGTTTCTCCTGAGCAGGATTTAGGCACTTGCAGTTTTTGCATTGTAAAGACTTTGGAGTGGCTCAGTAAGGTTAATGCACCAATAAACCCAAAAAGCTCAGTTGAGCTATGCTGTATTTCAATGGTTGGCTTGAAAATACTGAAATTTCAAGAAGGATGGAAGGTTAATATTTTTTTAAAACTCCCAGGTGATGTAGGAAGCTGTGATTAATGGAAGTGATCTTGGTGCTTTCAGTGAAACTCTTAGAGTTGCTGTCATATTTAAACATGGGACCTTTGCTCTGACAGTGCTTCCAGATGTCGTTCTGTTGCTGTGTGGAGGCCAGTGTTACAGTTGGTCCTGCTCCCCTTAATATTTAAGGGCAATTGTCACTGTTGCTGCAGTGTCTGTTTCTGGAGCATGCTGGTCTCTTGCTGCTTGTGTACAGTCTGAAGGGACACTTCAAGCCCTGTACAGGAGGAGAGGATAGAGGCTCTACAGTTGAAGTCACTTTCCTCCCCACCCCGGATTTCTGCTGTGACCTGCCGTTGAGCCTTTAGGACATGCCCAGGTGGAACAGCCTCAGTACCTGGGCTGGCTCTGGAGTTAGCTATGTCTCAGTCACAGAGTGGTTGGGGTTGGAAGGGACCTCTGAAGATCATCTATTCCAACCCCCCTGCTAGAGCAGGATCACCTACAGTAGGTCATGGAGGAACACGTCCAGACAGGTTTGGAGTGTCTCCAGAGAAGACTCCACAACCTCTCTGGGCAGCCTGTTCCAGTTTCTGTTACTCTCACAGCAAAGAAGGTGGATGTGTTAGCTGTAGAAGAGCTAGCTTCAGCAAAAAAAGCAAAACACTTGTACTCCTTCCCAACATTATAAGCTTTCTCATAAGCTTGGCTAGTTGACCTGATGGGCCATGGCATCAGTGCTGCTGTGATACCTCTGCATGACCCTGCTGTGCCACATAACTGCAGCATTCATCTCTCTGTCCCTCTCTAAAACAGGCGTTATGGTGTGGCCCTACTTACCAGGGATGCTGTTGGGACAAATCCACTGTAGATACTGGAGTAACAAGGGACATATAATCACCACGGAGAGATGGAAAATTATGAAGTAGTCTTTGTCCAAGCATCTTCCAGTGTGGTTAATTTGGCTGAGGCCAGGCTAATTTAGCTTTGGGAAAAGAAAATGCTTCTGGCAGGAGACATCAATAGCTGCTCTGTGAACGGGCAGTGTGGGCTTTCTGAGAAGCTCTTCAGAGATGTACCAAATACCTCTCTCATCCCAAACCAGCAACTCCAAATGTTTTGCCAGTCTGTGTTAGCCACAAATGCTGGGCTGGTTTTTTTGAGCCTTTAGAGAAAGCTGCAGTTCTGTATGAAAAATACGAAATGTCTCGACTGGGAAACAGCATTCCCTCTTTTGATGGATTATGTTGGGGAAAGACCCCCAGTCTCTGCTTCCCCTGGCCCCCCTTTCTCCTCCACTGGCTGTTTTAGTTGGATACTGAGAGGTTTGTAAGATTTCCAAGATTTCTGGTGGAAATTTTCAGACCTGAGAGAGGCATTTTCCTTTGGGGATTACACCATGCTGTAAATGTCTCTTCTCTTTATTTTTTATGCATTTTCCTGCTTTTGTTTGACTTTCTCACGGATTGCTCTATATTTAATTCAGAACACATTCTATAATGCTGTAACTGTCAGGCACGTCAGCTGGTTATCTGGATGGGTTTTGCTCTAATTTTTTTTCTTTCAAAATAGAAGGAAAGCCAGTTGCTGCTGCTTCTCAGGGACTGAATTAATGCACTTC
Organism: Chaetura pelagica; assembly: GCF_000747805.2. NCBI lineage: Eukaryota > Metazoa > Chordata > Aves > Apodiformes > Apodidae > Chaetura > Chaetura pelagica. Next base: position 304,182 of record NW_009952362.1, on the reverse strand, counting down.
TCTTGCATGCTGTGGCATCATGTAACACCGGGAGAGAGCCAGTGTCACTGGCTGCCTGATGTA
>NW_009952362.1:268202-303963 GCF_000747805.2 Chaetura pelagica | reverse complement strand
TGTGGAACTGATTACTGCATTAGGAAGAGATGGAGTTTCACCTCCTTCTGCTGCATAAGATGTCAGTTATACACTTGAGCAGCTAACAGATGGGCTATGCTGTGCTCAGTCTGTTTCATGCCCTCACCCAAAGATCTCCAAGTATTTTGAAAACTCTTGCTAATATTGTGCTCTGTTTCAGCTGATTTTGAAGGGGTGGGAGTTAGGTAGACCTCCTACTGTCTTGTGTCTGTGACAGTGATCTGGTTTTTTGTTCATGTGAGAGGGTGAACCCTTCATTCTGGTATCTTACCTCCCCTTCTCATCTAAGCTTTTGTTATCTACATGAGGGACTTTCAACCTTTTCTGATTTGCAGATGCCATGAAACCCTTCTGCTGAGGGTGTGAGTTCCATCTCCAATAGCTTCAGATCCCTGGTGGCACCTATGCTTTTCTTTCAGTTTCTTTGGCAGCCCTCCCTCAAAAGTGTGCACAAAATCCCACACACCTACAGATGCCCCTTCTCTGCCCCATCTCTCAGCTGGCTATAGCCACTCATTCCTTCTTGGGACTCTGGGCTCAGATCAGCCTCATGAGAAAGGATCACGGAGAGCTGGGATCACCACATGCCTGGTGCCTACCTTGTCCTCATGTTCTTAACCATTTAAGTCCAGTAGTGCCTATCTTAAAGTTATTGTTGGTTTGCCTCATTTTTATTGAAAAATGCATTTTCTAATGAGAATTTGGGAAATGGGAAGCTAATGTGCTTTTTGGTATTCAGCATAGGAAGAGCTGTAGCCTTGGGACCACTTGAATGACTGAGAGTAAGGTGGGAAATTCACTGGGATCTCTAGGGCACCTTGCCAAAAGTCTTCTGCTCTTGGTCTTTTAGTCATGGTTTGGTTTTCATCCACTGTTTCTCTGGAACAAAAGTAAATTTGACACTGTGGAGAGGGAGTGAGGCCCCATCTCTCTCTCTCTGCAAGAGGTCAGAGTTCAACATCCATTTGCAGGTGGATGTTGTTTTGCAGGCCATAGTAAGGGGTTTGGATGAAAGTAATTGTCAGGGCCTTTGTGTGTTAAAATCAATCTCCTTGTGATTGCCTCCTGCAGGGCTTTGATTATATCTGTGCACGTGGCAAACCTACATTAACTTGAAAAGGAACCAGCAAGATATGCATGCTGATAAGAGATTATGTGGGTGCCCTAATTTGCTCTTTTTAGGAGGTGTAGAGAATTTGGCTATTCTGACTGGGGGAGAGTTAACACTGCTGCCAGGAAGGAAGGGGAGGAATTAACAGCCCAGCAGGAAACTCCAACTAGAGTCTGTGGTGTAAGGCAGGTCAAGTAGCTGTCTCAGTGAATTGATTTCAGGGAGTTAAATTTAGTCACAAATTACCAAAACCTTGAAAATAAAACAGTTTATATGTTCATGTCCCCCATATCAATTGGCCTACAGCAGAGTTAAAGCCTCTCTTACAAAAGAGAGGTCACCTCTCAGTCTCAGGTGCTGTGATTCCTTGTATCTAAAATGGAAATGTTGTTTTATGAAAATCTAATTAATGTAGTAAGTAATAATTATCAGGAAGCTGCTTGGCTTCTTATCCTGAGAGATGTTGCTTGTAGCATCTCAAGGGGTGCTTGCTTTTCTTTGTTAGATTTTTAATCATCTGGTACCATCGCAAGGCAGACAGGGGCTGAATCTTATTTTCACAGCAGAACTGATGTGAAGCAACAGAAGATGCCATCAGCTGGTGATTGCTGAGCGCAAACAGTCCTTGTGTGCAGGAGCTTCTCTTTTTTTTCATGACATATTCTCATTTTTAGGTATAGTTGGCCTGAAGTAGAAGAGATGAGAAGGAAGTAACAGATTAGCTGTAAATGAGGACACTGTCTGCATCTCTTATTTCCCATTTACATGTGTGAGGCAGCTTCCAGAGCTCCCAACATTTATATCAGAAGCTTGAGAGTGTTATTTTCCTTCCAGTCTTGGACATTTAAGAATGAGTTAAGGTCATGTTTGCAAACTTCTGCTTTGTACCATAGATGCTAGAGTAGGTTGTTGGGTTTTTTTCCTGCTTTTTACACTGAATGCTGATTCTCAAACAACTGCTCACCTCCAGGAAGTGGGATGTCAGCAAAAAGACCAGTTATTATGTGAGCTGATGCCACTGAAATCTTCCTAGTCCATTCTTTCAAGTCGAGCAATGTGTATGTACAAGTAGAAAGCAGTGGTAGAGGGCCAGTGCTCTGAGCCTGCTCTCACTTTATTAAGCAGCAACTCACATAAGTAATTCCTGTGATTTTTAATGAGATAAATTGCATGATCATTTTCTGACCACAGTAATAATCTGGACCACAAGGTTTATGGCAGATCGTCTACATTACTTTAGAGCAGAAGCAAGAAGGAAGCTGCTTGGAGCAGAAGGCAGGATTGCATGCAGGACTTATATAGGAAAGCTCCTGGCAAACCCAGAGTATTTTGGCTTTTGAAAACCTGGGGAGATGCTTTTGGTGGTGTTATTTGTGGGTGTGCATCTGTTGTGCCAGAAGCAGGAGTGGGATGTGTTTGTTCAGCCTGACTCCAGACATGCTGCCCGAATGGGTGGGAGGCTCACTTCCCAGTTCTTTCTCTGCATGTTGGGAAGGTTTTACTCCAGGTGATAGGAGGTGACTCTGTCATTCAGCAAATCTTGTCCCTAAATTAAATGTCATTATACCAAAGATGTGAGCAACAACTTGTTCATGTCCGAGCAGAATAATCAGGGCATTAATGAAGGGTTTTTATGATCCATCATATGTATATTTGCAATAACCATAATAATTTCCTTTCATAGAGAAACATTTACCACAGGCTAGAGTTTGCAACTTTTGGATGCACTGCAGACACCTAATTAAGTGAACTGAAAATCTGTTTATTGATCTTTCGCTGTTAATAATCTCTATGGGGAAAGTGCTATGACTACTAAGAGGAGTTTTTGCGATTCAGCCCCTTGCTCTCTGTGTTCCAGGCTCCTCCATTTATCTCCACAGCTACTGTCTTCTCTTATCTGAACTAGGCTGTTAGGCATTGATTCAGGGTACTCCATCACTTCTGGGAAATTTGGGTTATTTCATTCAGGCCTATCACTGTTTTTTTCCCCTTGTTTCCATCTCTTCCTTGTCTTCTGCTTTGCATCCTTCTCCAAGGGTGAGAGAATATAGGGACATAGAGGCAGGGGCGTAGTTCCTTGGCTGCTGTTGTATCCTTGCTTAGATCCTTTTTAGGTGTATTGGGTTTCTCATGCCATGCTTGAGATTCAGTCAGTAGTTTCCTCCTGAACCTTCTGCACAGCTGCCCAACACCAGCCTGTCTCTATTGCTGGGGCATCATCACAAGAGCCAGACCCAACTTGTTGGTCCAGGGGCTGGCTGATCCTCAGGCCAGTGACAAGTGTCATCGGGCGTCAGAGGCTTGGAGGGAGACTGTCACTCACCTCCATGGGTGCCCAATCTTGTATGGCCTCTTGAGGAGCAGCAGCTTCACTCCTTGTCTTCAGGTTTGCACAGATGTGTGTGTATTGCCCATTGAGATACTGTCTCGTATCAAAGAAGATGAGAAATATTCCATTCTTCCTGGGGACTTTGCACTGGGACAGACTGCGTTGCCATGAATTGCATGGGTGGGCTCCTGAGTGCCTCTGCCACCCCTCAGCTCCCTGCCTTCCAGACCCTCCCAGCGGAGGCAAGAGTCAGGGTGGAAAGTATAGTCTAGGAAAGTTTAGCCAAACTCTTCCAGCTGCAGTTTATTGTATCTATTTTGCTGATATCCACCCTTTAGATAAATAGTGCTAAGTTATACACGTTGTGACTCTCTTGATGTGGTTAAAAAGGCTTGTATTAGCCAAGCTAATCTAACTCCAAGAATAACCACGGGTATTTGACTGTGTTGGTTCCAGCTTGAATCAGTCTCCGTGTAGTGAAGTGAGAATTGCCTTCCTGGCTAGAAGTGTAGCAACAGTGAAACTTCAAGGGAACTGGTGGGGATTCCCTCCCCCTCTTTTTTGTTTTGTTTGAACAAAACTCCTGCCCATGCCTGACCTCAGGTACCTGAACCTCTACCTATAAGAAAACAAGATTTCCCATTTTCAATAAAAAAGGTGTCTCTGTAGGCGGAAAAGTGCCTTAGCTAACAATCCACAAAGCTATGGTCTATTTATTTACCAGGCTGACTCCCTGATGAGGAAACATGTGGGATCTTTTAACTTTTTCTCCTGCACAGATGTTCCTTCTACTCCCGTGTTTCCTCTTGATCTTTGGTTTGCTGTGCCATATGGTGAAAATGCTGGAGATGATGGGTCCAGTGGAAGAGGAGAAGGATTCTGTGTGCTTAAAACAAAAACAGTAAAAATATATTTGACTGGGTTTTTTCCCCCTGTTAGCAAAAAAATATTTTTTAAAAGAAATATGTTGAGATAGCAAACCCACTGTTAACTCTCACACCCTCACTGTTAGACATGTAGCATTGATCAAGTTAAATGCTGATTGATGAGCCCCCTTCATGCAGCTTTTGCTGCCACTTCAGGTATTTGTATTGAGCTGTAGATCCATTTCAGGTGAGGAGATGAGGGTCCTCCAAGGTCAAGTAGCAGGACAAATTGCTTTCCATCCTTACCTTCCTCAGAGGCCACAGGGCTTGTGGACTGGGTTGAAAGACATTTCTCCTTGTCTGTTGGAACTGAGTTATCAGGCTAGCAAGAGCTTTGGTGCTCCTTAGTCCAAGGGAGCCAGAGCTGCTGTGTAGAATCAATAGGGACATAGAGCATTGTGTTTTACATCTGAAATGTGGTAGAAAATGAGATAAAATCTGGAGATTCGGGTATTTATCTTGGTAGTACCATGGACTGAATGGCAATGAAAGAATGCAGAGGGTGACTGGGGGGGTGAGAGGCTCTGGCAGTTTTCAGGACTGGGGACAATCTCTCTTGGGCAGGTCCATGAAGGTTCCACTGGAGCAGGTGCTTCTTCCTTTCTGGCTGAGGACCTGTGTGTCTTTTGGCTGGTGTTCAATCTCTGTGGCACTGGACCATCCATCCACGCTCATCGCCCAAAGAGAAATTGTAGAGCTCATTTAAGAACATCAGCTCAGTGTACTGCTTTCCTAGGCTTGCTTCCACAGAAAGTCACTAGTTGACAGGAGTCTGCTTCACCATGCAGGCTAGCAAGAGCCATCAATACCCCTTTGAGCACAGGTGGAATGCTGGTTATCGTTCTGCAGTACAACAGGATCCTGAGACTGCTGGGCCTTTAGGTGTGTGTTAGAAACAGGTGGTGTTGATGGGCAGGGTTTAGGAGCTGGGGAGCAAGTTTTCGGTTGATGTGGGTGAAACTTGGGCTCAAGTGATCCTTAACCGTGTGCTAAATGGTGTTTGTCGAGGGCTGAGAGCACACCCACCTTGAGCTGTGTCTTCTGGATGTTGGTGTTCTCTGGGATACTCTGCTCTGAGGGGTCCCTCCCTGCTTCCCTTTCTCTGCTGCTGTCATCCATGTAGGGACTGCAATGGAAGATAATCCCCAAACCCCATCTCTCTCTTCCTGGGAAGGCAGGAGTGCTCTTACTGGACCAGGGCAGGGGGCAGTGCTTTACCAGCAAGAAGGCAGAGTGAGTGTTTTAGTAGATATGCTTTAATCTGGTTGCTTGACCAGCATTTTTAGCCAGGCGGGTGGTCTGTCACACAGGTAAAAACTGTGTCTCCACCAATATGGGCAGGCTGTGGATTAGAGACAGGGCATGTGTTTTGTAGTGAGGAATGAGAGCCTAATTTTAGAACAGCAGCAAAGCCAGGCTCAGATATCTGCCTGGGCCGTTTCCCAGCTCCTCTGTGCTGCCAGAAACTTGCCCTCCCTTTCTTGGAGTGAACTGTGTTGTACCTTTTTATGTACAGACTCCCCTGCAACGAGGCAGAGTAATTCCTGCAGTTGCTTTGCCTTGCTAATCCTCTTTTAAACCACACACACAGGCCAAGAGTTCCCCTGGTTCCTGCATAGCCAGTCCATTTTTCCCTAAGGTGTTTGTTGTGTTTCCTTTGCAGATGCAGCTTCTGGACAAGTTCCCTATTGAAGGAGGCCAGAAAGATCCCAAGCAAAGAATCATCCCATTTCTACCAGGTAATGCTGTGGGGAAAGCCCTAAATAAGATGGGTGAGAACAGTTGGGAACTGCATTTCTCCAACCACCATTTCTAGTGCTTTTTGTGACCACTCTTAAAAATGCCTTTTCTGTGGAAGCTTGTACGTGCAATTTTGTGATACCAGACCTCCACCTAAAATAACTGGCACGGTGTTTAGGGCTCCCAGGGGATCTTGCATCAGCTGTTGAGGTTCAGGTTGGTTCGTGCCCTGCCACACAAAGGGCTTTGATGGCTTCTGGGAGGCTATGCCCGTGTGGTGCAACCAGATAGCCTGAGCTTGGGCTGCCAACTGGGAGGCCACTGGAGACCAGAGACACTGTCTTCATAGCTTCTGGGTACCATGGCTTACCAGACACTGTTGCTGTACAATCAGGAATGAATTTGTAGTTGCCACTAGGATATAAAGGAAGCCGAAAGAAGGTTAAATGTGAACAGGGATTTTGGCAATGCTAGCCAAAAAGATAAGTAAATACCGGTTTGGTCTGAGCCACTGTCCCTCTGACAGCTTTCAGAGAGGGCCTGGACATGATGGATACCCTCTCCTCAGGGTAATGGCATACATTTCCATACAGCTTCTTCCAGCAGTGACTGCAGGGATGGCATGGGGCAATGAGCCAGACCTCAGCGTGCTCTTAGAAATGCACACTCAGGCCAGCTCTCTATTGTCTGACTGCACGATTCTGGCTCCTGGTTTAAAGTTTGGCTCGCTGAGCTGCCTGCCAGAATAAATGGAGTATTTTCAGCCTGTTAAAAGGTCTGTTCTGTCTTTAGCTATAAAAAAGAGATCACAGATCTTTCCCAAAGGTCTGCAAAGCGAATCTGAGATGGGAGGGCTTGAGTGTGCCGTGGTCCTTAGTGCTGTTAGCAGACAGAACAGCTGCTCCAGATATGTGGTGAGCATAGCTCCAGGGCTAGCAGGGACTTGAAAACCAGCAGTGCTAATACATGACACAGCATCAAAGCCACAGTAGGACAGTACAGCAGCCTGGCAACCTCCACAGACCTTCTGGAAGGCAGCTGCAGGATCAGGGTTTGTTCTCTGCAGTGCTCTGTGCTACATTCAGGCCCTCTGCAGCCAGGGGAAGGTGGTGTTGCCCTCTATTTCCAACCTGGGATGAGGGGAGTCCAAGCATGGGCTCTCTTTCCAGCTGTGCCACCAACACACTCATAGACAAGTCACTTTGCAAAACCCCTGTATGATAAGAATGGATACTGCTAGCCTGCCCTTCTTGCTAGAAAGCGTTTTGGTGTCCTTGAAATGGACTGTACAGGAGTACAAGTGGCTTTAGGTGAAGTGCTGTAGGAAAATTTCTGTTTGCAGGTAACAGTTGTTCCTCCTGTATTGACTGTCAATGGCCCATTTCTTTTACTTTGTCCTAGAAAAATGCTGGCTGAGTTGCAGGTGACTCCTGCTCAGCCCGTGTGCAGTTCTTAGGGATGGATGTGCTGACACATGAGTGGGTGATATTTACAGAGGATGTTATACATCCCATATGCCCATTACAACACTTCCTACCCTTCCCACCCTCCAAGAACATAAGGGAAATGGTACTTCTGCATGTCCTTGAGGTGAAAAATTGTATCTGGAAAACACTTGAGTAGTCTTAGTGTCCCAAAGAGAGAAACTGCCAGAAAAGAATAGACCTCAGCTGTATTTAATTTAAATTTTCTGTGATATACATTCTAATTTCAATATCAAATCTCTGCCTCTTTCTTGTTGAACTGCTGAAAAGCCTTTGTTACTTTACCCAGGAACAAGGTGACTCAACTAAATGTCAAACTCTGTTAAATAAACTAGCTGCCATAATTAGAATATGTATGGCATTTCTGCAGCCAGAGCTGTGGATTACTGAAACAAATACCTAGCTATAAACTGTCTTAATTAAAAAACAGCAGGGCAGATGTTTGTACTTAAAACCTACTTCTATGAAGATGTTATGATCTCGCTTGCTTGTTACGGGCCTGATTCAGCCAAGCTGGAGTGGCTCTGTGTGCTGGGTTCTGAGTGCCTGGGGTTTGCCCCTGCCACTTGCAGGCTTGGGCGACTTCCCCCCATCAGGTCAGCTTTAGGAAGCTGACATATGCCAGCCAGTGGCTCTGGCTTGTCAGCAATGCTGTGGTGCTCTCCTGAAATAAAGGCATGATCTGAGCCTGGGGATTGAGGAGCCAGCTTTGCAGGTCACTTTATGGTAGTGCATGCATACAGGACTGGCAGGTCACCCATAATGTGATCTTGAGATGATGAAGGATGTTCAGCTGGAAGGAGAAGACAGGTCAGTTGTGTTTCGGTAGGACACAGTGCCAAATAGAAATTACAAAGATGGGGCAATGCAACTCTGGGATTAACAGTTTTGCAGTGGTTGACCCAAGACTCCAGGGCTTGCATTGTTTTATGTTTCTCCTGGCAGTAAGAGAAGGAGGCATCTGGAGGCAAAACTGAAGCTGGAGGGATGTCAGCTCCTCTTGCTCCACCATGGCTTCCAAAGTGCATCCTTGGGGAGAACACACTGCATGGCATGAAATCACCCTGTCACACTGGCTTCTGGGCTGCAGATCCCTGCTGTGGAGAGAGACTTGGGCTTTCCACAGCTTGGAACCATTGATGATGGCAGCCCCTTGCACTTTCTGCCCAGATGCCAGCTTGGTCCTCGCATGGACTTCAAAGCAGTTTTGAGCCCGGCTGAAAAAAAATGGGATCTTTTAGCACAGACTGTGCTGGAAGGGGAAGATCCTTGCTGGGTGCCTGCTTTGCAGCTCTCTGCTGCCTGGAGAGGGAGACATGCTGCTCCAGGAGACTGCTTTATTTGCCTGATTTTCCTTACTCTTGGGAAGCTGGATGCTATCCCAGGAGACCAGGAGGGTCAGTGCAGGCTGCCCTGCTTTGGTCAGGCAGGTGCAGAAGCCGTGCCGCAGCCTGGCTCCTGTCTCTGCTTCTAGTGCTTGGAAGCCTCTGCCAGAGGGGTACTCTGTCTCTTCCTTTCTTTCAGTCTTGGATTTTCCTTCCTTGATGAGGAAAGAGGGAACCAGCCTTTCCAGGGCACGTTCCACCACAGGAGCTTGGTGGCTGTATCCCAGAGCACCCAGAAAGCATGCTGACACGGTGGATGAGATGTCACCAGCCGTTGTCTGGCCTCGCCGTGCCCTGGTGACCTGCTCTCCCCTGCCCTCCCAGAGAGGAGAAACATCCTGGCACATTCTCAAAGTGGTCTCTGAGGGCTTTCTCTTTCCCCACTGCCCTGAGGCAGTGGGAATGCACAGGGTGCCTGCTGAGGCAGTTTCAGGAGAAGCAGGAAATACAGGGTGGCAGGAAGATCCCTGCAGGTCCCGCAGGTTTGGCCCTGTTTTTCACTCTGGCCCGTGGCAGCAAGGGCGGGTGGGGAGCAGAGCAAGCTGCCCCGTGCCGGGAGGGCTCTGCCCCAGATCCCCTGCGAAGCCCCAGCCTCCCCTCCTCAAGGTTTGGAGCCGGGAGCAGGAGCCGGGCCCCAGGTGAGTCAGGAAGGGCTGCGGCAGGAGAGGCGCGGGAGCCCATCCCAGCACCGCCCAGATACCTGGGGCGGGAGCCTCCCTCCCCATTTCCTACCATGCAGGAGGACGGGGAATAACCTCTCCCCAGCGCCATCCAGGACTTTCCTCACCCCCCATTTCTGCCACTCACCGACCGCAGTGGGGAAGGAGATCTCCTGCTGATGAACTGCATCCCAGGTGGATATGTCTGCTTTCCGGGTTGGGTTTTGTGTGTTGGGCTCTTGTTTCTCCCCCCCTCCCCCTTCCACTGCTGTTTTTGGGGAAGAGGAAGCTGAGGACAAAGGCTCGAGCAGGTTTGCAGCAGCGGGATTTTGTCCATGGAGATGAAAGCAGCTTTTTATTCCTTCACGGTTGTGTATGTGCCAGCATGGCTCCTTTCGTTTTGCTGCAGGCTGGAGGAGAAACAGCGTTTTGCTCAGAGATCTTGGGCAGTTATCCTTGTGCTGAAGCAGAGCTGACAACCAGCAGTTGTCCTCGCAACCAGCAGTTCGTGTTTCTCTTGTGTAAATTGAGACCCGGATAATCAAAGTTAGGAGGTGGCCATGTGTAATTTTGTCAAAGGTGCTGCATTTCAGTGGTAGTCAATGCATGCATTTTCAACATTTATTCTGCCCACCTTGGAAGGCATGGACTGTGAGGACCACACTGGCCAAGGAGCACCCTTAGAAATCTCAGAGACATTCTTATTGTAGGCTATTTTCTCCTCAGGAGAGGTGGTTGCTACCTGGATATCTTACCTCTTAGCTGGCTTGTATGTGCAAATACATTATATATATAATTTCAGACTTGTTTTCCAGTTTTGATTGCCCTCTCCTGCAGTGCTCTGAGCCAGAGCAACAAAGTGTTAGGAAGTGATTTTAACTTTTGTTTAGAGTAATTTGAATTCCTGACCTGCACAGAAATGAATAATGTTGCAGCAGTTCAGAGCCAGTCAAAAAGTAGCTTAAAGTTTGTTGCTTTTTTTAAAGAAGGTGATATCACATACAATTCTCTTTATCTTAGATCCACGCAAAAATTACTTTTAAAATTAAAATATAAATTATCTTAAACTATGTTCCTTTAATATGCAGAGATTGTCTTGCAAGCATGATAGGCTCACACATAGACACATAGGAGTCTCAAATGTCTGGTTTGCTGAGCCGTACCTGTATAACAGAAGTAACCAAGATAGTCTGCTGTGCTTTCCCTGAATATGAGGCAGGAAGCTGTCTCTGCCCCCATCCCCTTCCACCCACCTGTACTAAATCAGCATTGCAGTCCTCTGTCCCCACCTCAGAGAAGCTGCCAGAGTTTGGGAATGTGAGCCGTGGTGCTGCAGCATGGGACGCTCAAATGGTGATTGAGAGCTTTTTGGGGGCCACTCCATAATGTAATACTATTTCCTTTTCGAATGCGTGTTTTCAGTTTTCCTACCTGTTCTTTTGGAGGGGAGAGGGCCCCAGGTTTAGAATGTACTTATCTTTGAGCCAGGGTGGTGTGTTTAGCAAGACAGTTAACAGGTCCTTGGCTTGTTTCCACTCCAGCTTATTTAGGAGCTGGGTGATGCCGAACTTCTGGTGAGCTGCTCTTCAGCAGCTCCTATTGTTTGAGAAAGCAGTTTCTATTGTTTCTTTCTATTTTCTGCCTTGTTAGGAGAACTACTGCGGAAAATTCATCTCCTGTCTCTCACAAGAGGAGAATGGATTTCCTGTCGGCCCCAGGCTTGAAGGGAAAGCAGGGGCTGCTGGGAGGAAGCAGCGGCAGGATTGATCATTTCGAGGGGGGCAGGCAGGCGTATTATTTTCTTCAGCTCCATGGAGATATTTTTAGGGTTTAAGTCTTTTCTAGTTGAAAGATGAAGTCTTCAAAGTATGAGGTCATAGGATGCCCTGAAGCTGCTTCCTATTGAAGAAGCTGTGGAAAGGGCAGCCATCAGTGCCCACTGGCTTTCAGAGCTGCCATTGGAGGAAGGGGTTATAACGAGCCCCATGTAATGAAGTGCAGGAGGCTTTTGGCTTTGCATGCTGAGCCTGTTTCACAGGTGTTTTCAGGCCTTCTGAAGGTTTTTGGACATCAATAGGGCATGAGCCAAAGGCCTTCTTGCATTACAAAAGGAAGAAAAAGGGGGGCAGGGGGAAACAATGCTGATATCTGCCCAGGTACCTGGTCATCTTCTCTCTTTTAGTCTCTTCTAAATCTTTCCTCAGCACACAGATCCAAAATAAATGGTCTGGCAGCTGAAATGAGGGGCTGGAATAGGAAAAAAACAGAATATTTTTCTGGGGCTTGTACCTGCTTCTCTCACAAAGGTTAAGGGCTGGGATTTTGCTCAACCAGAAAACACCTCTGGGCAGAAATCAGCATATGCAGGATATGATGTGCCTCTCATTAGAACATTTGAGTCTCCTGAGGAGAGTTTTGTAATGATCAAGCCACAGTTTCAAGGGAAAACAAAGAAGGGAAAGGGGGTTTGGTGTGGGTTTGCTTGAAGCCAGAGCTAATGGGGATTTTTTGGGTTTTTTTCCACACCGTATGCTAGACCAAAAATGCCAGGGCAGGTTTTCAGTGCAGTGTAGATGCTTGGACTCCTTGGGGAAATATGCAGACATTTTTACTCAGAATTTAGTTTGATTTTGATTCTTGCTTTTAAAGGCAATGAACAAACACAATTATAGACTTGAAAAACAGTTTGAGCTGCATTGAGCTCGTAGTTTCCTCAGGCAGCCATTCCAGATGAGTGTGCCCTGTACTACTATAATTACTTTTTAAAAATAACTCTGCAAGTCTGTAATCTAAAGTGGGTGGCATGTAGCAAGTCTGAGAGCATTCTGCATTCAACCCACAAGCTGAGGAGAGGGTGGCTTTATATAAGGGTTTGCTTGTCTTCCTCTCTGGGTTGAAATCTGACTTTTTCCCACAGTCCATCAACGAATGGCCCGTATAATGAAAGTGCTTTTTAACACAGAAGTCAGGCTTGCCAGGGACTCGTATGGGTTTGCAGCCCCACAGGCTCTAGATAATCCCTCTAGATGTTACTTCTCTTCCTGATCTTGTCTCTTGTATTCAGCTTTTAGCTGCCTGGACAATAGAGGAGAGCAGAGCCCAGCTGAGGTTCACAGCAAAGTAATAGCCTAGACTCTGAATCTGTTTTCAACCCACTTTGCCTTTTGGCTGGGCCAGCTGATTTATTTATATATTCACATGCTTAAAATAGGTTGTGATTATTTTTCTCCTGTGGATTGGAAACAATGAACCTGGGAATTTGCTGCTTGATCACAAGTTATTTCTCCTGCTTTATTTTCTATTTGTTAAACGTTTTAGGTGCTGATGTTTCTTAAATTTGGTGTGCTTGCAGACCTCCCTGCTCCACAATGCAGCTATTTACAGACTCTCAGGAACACATTTGTCCTTGCTCATAAGGGGATCGTTATACTCTGAAACAGATTTGAGGGGATCCTACTGCAGGCAGGAATTTGCCAAACTGAGTCTGTTTCCACTGTAATGAGATAGCCCATGGCAGTGTCAGGCCATCTGTGATTTTTGTTTTTGTTTTCAGAGTTGTAGTCCTGTTTAATAGGAAAGCTGAGGTGGGGAGAGGGAAATTATGTGGGAACTAGGAAGAGCAAACCATGGGTAGGTAGACGAGGAAAATAAAGTCGTAGAGGTGGGAAATTCAATCCTCTTGAGCTTTTCCCATTTGGAAAGGCGCTAATACAGGCCCCAGGCTTGTACTCAGGATGGAAGTAATTGATGTTTGCTCTCAACTTTCCTTGGGTCTGAAGTTAAGCACTTTGACCATGTCATTTTCTATCAGGGTTTTGCCACCTCTAAATAAAGAGCAGAAAATTACATTCCTTCTGCTTTTACACCCTAAGCATCAACAAGTTCAGACTTGCAGGTTCCTTCTTATATTCCAGGCTCTGAACAGCATAAAGCTGACCCAGAATAAGCAAAACACTTGAATCTGCTTTGGCCCTTGATGGGCTTTTATTGGAAGTGTTCAGGCTGGTGGGCAGACTTCAGTTTTTCACTGTGCGCACCATTAGATGCAATTCCCACCTGATTCTTCCAACTCTTCTTCCAACTCTCCCCACCAAACGGGATAGCTTGGTACCCCCTCTGGCAAGCAGTAAAACCATTAGACTGGAGTACAGGGTAAAGGCATTTGTGCCTATTCCCACTAGACAGTGTCGTCACTGCTGGTTTATTTAAATCATTAGATGCAGAGAGCAGAAGGAAAAATATTCCTATCTTAATCCTGGCTCCTACAAAACAGAGCAACTGCAGAATTGTGTGTTTAGCAGATTTCCTCTTGGGAAGAGAAGTCTCCTCTAGATAATAATCCTTTTAGCAACATCTCCAGTGAACGAGGCTTTGTCTGAAGAACAAAGAAAAAGTCGCAAGCTTGAAATATGCCTGAATTTCCTGAGAGCACTCGCTGGTGTGTGCGGGCAGGAAGCCGTGTTAGTCTGGTTTGGATGTTTGCTCTGAAGTGGCATAAACAGAGTGTCGCGTCTCCCGGGATCCTGATCTGACCTGTGGACCAGGAGAGACGGTTCCTCTCAGCTGCAGCTGCAAGAAGTACTACTGTAGTCATGCAGCTCTTTGCCTGTGTCCCTGACTGTCCTGTGTGAATCCATCCTCTGAAGATCCCAGGTGGATGCAGAGGCCAACAGCAGAGTTGAGTGATGCAGCCACAACAGACCCAGCACACATGGGTGTTAAGCTGCCAGCCAGCAGGGAACTCATTTCCTGCACAATTCTGAAAACAGCTGATCTGTGACATTTTAAGAAGCGGGAGAAAATACAGGGCAGGGGAAGGAAGGCCCTGACTACATAAATATTTACTTTTGCACAGTGTCTCAGTCACCCCTTCTGCCAGAGGCTGGGAGAAGAAGGGGTTGCTTGCTGCTGGCTCTGGTATGTGGTGACAGGGATGGGAGAGCAACCAGTGGGCTGCTGGCAGCTGGAAGGAGCACAGGCTCTGCCGAGCAAAAGCTGCTCAGCCAGAGTATGGTACTGCCCTGCCTGACCCCCTGCTTCCTGCTGCATCCCACAGTCAGGGTTGTAGTCATGCAGCTCTTTGCCTGTGTCCCTGACTGTCCTGTGTGAATCCATCCTCTGAAGATCCCAGGTGGATGCAGGGGCCAACAGCAGAGTTGAGTGATGCAGCCACAACAGACCCAGCACACATGGGTGTTAAGCTGCCAGCCAGCAGGGAACTCATTTCCTGCACAATTCTGAAAACAGCTGATCTGTGACATTTTAAGAAGCGGGAGAAAATACAGGGCAGGGGAAGGAAGGCCCTGACTACATAAATATTTACTTTTGCACAGTGTCTCAGTCACCCCTTCTGCCAGAGGCTGGGAGAAGAAGGGGTTGCTTGCTGCTGGCTCTGGTATGTGGTGACAGGGATGGGAGAGCAACCAGTGGGCTGCTGGCAGCTGGAAGGAGCACAGGCTCTGCCGAGCAAAAGCTGCTCAGCCAGAGTATGGTACTGCCCTGCCTGACCCCCTGCTTCCTGCTGCATCCCACAGTCAGGGTTTTGCTGCTGGGCTGCCAAGAGTTTGCTTGAATTACCTGTCTGAGCCTCTTTTCTTGCTCCTTTGCGCTAACAAAAGCCAAGCTAGTGAGCTATGCTGGCTACTTCCCAGAGAGTCACCTTGGGAAGGGGATTGGGGAAATGAAGGCACAAAGCTTTCAGGGTAGTTAGTGCTGCTGCTGGCAGATGAGGTGTTGAGGATGTGGGGACTGCAGCATCTTGTGTGATGCCACCACCATGTCACAAGCCCACTGCCAGCCAATTCTGGAGCAGCCACGAGCCATGTGGTGCGTAGAGGAGGCACTTGCTAGACCTGATTGAAAAAGCCCCTTGGACACAGGTCAAAAGAAGACCCTCAGTGGTAGGGTTATGGCATTGTTCAACCTGGTACAAACTTGGTTTTCAATTTCTTTCCCTCAGTTTAGACAAAAATGTAATTTTTTTCCACCTCTGTCAAAATTGTCTTTTAATTAGCCCTGCTCTGTTGGGTGGCTGGTACAGTGCCCTGCAGGTCCTGTGTCCATTTGATACAGTATCTGCCTGCCAGGACAGCTCCCATACCCCTCCCGTGTGTTCTCAGTGGGTGGAGGGAGTACCTGCAGGCTGCAGCAAAGCAGCCTGCCACAGTTGTGTCAACACAGTGTGACCTGTATGTGAGAAGCTTCAGTGAGTCCCGGTAGTGACACCAATCCACTGGTGGATCTCAGTGTGTTCAGCTCTCCTGGTGGTGTCTATGAAGCCAGAAGAGCTGGGGAACAGGTGGGATTCAGAGGTTTGTTTCATGAAAGTGGTTGATGTGGTAACAGAGGTACCTCCAGCCTGTTCCCCTCTACCATTTTAATCAAGGAAATATTGGCTAAGCTCATCCCCCAGGATATGCACCATCACTCAGCGAATAAACACAGGGGATTTGTGTTGTGGGTTAATTCTGCTGCTGGAAATCAAACCCCATCTGTGGTCAGATGACATCTTTTTTTTTTCTTGGAAATTAACCAAGGTTAAGAAGACAAGGAAGGCAGGTTAGTTAAAATATGTCAAAGTCTCTTGAGTGTAAGTAAAGACTATAATTAAAAGCCTTTTAACTTGGAAAATAACTTTAAAGTGATATGATCAGGTTCAATTTAGTCCAAATATTGCTTTATGCCATTAAGCTGCTATCAAGTTTTGGTTCAATTGCAATAGTTTTATGGCATCAGTGCAGTAGCCTTTATGCAATAAAGCATTTCCCCAAAAACATTGGCAGTGAAGACTGCTGTGATGTGCAGGAACCTGGGAGTGAAACTGCCTGAAAATCAATAGCCAGGGAGGTGACCTGCTCTATCTCTTCTTTCTTTATTCCAGAGTAACTACACAATCTAAGGGTTTATATCGTGAACAATGAGGGGATTTAAATGCAGTTTGGCTTTGCATTCTCATTAATGACTCTTCAAACTTTGCTGAACATTTTTACTTAAGTCCTCTTACACTGCAGCATGTCTGATTCAGCAGTGTCTTGAGATGATTTGTCAGGATGAGAAAAAGTCATATCCCTCTTCCTTTTGGGATTAATAGAGAACTAGAATAATCCTGTATCCATAATATTTTTTCAGTTGGGTTTGCATAATATCCTGGAAATTGTTATATTCAATGCAATGCTTTGGTAATGATGATGTTTCATCTGCTGAAGTTAATTTAATTCATGTCATAGTGTCAGATCCACACAAATAATAAAATGGCCTGCCCACCCCACCCCCACCCACCCCAGTTTTCTTAACTAGGCCTCATTTTTTGATCCAAGTTTTACTATGGTAGATTAGAAGTGAGAAGATTTTAGTTCTGTTTCTGCTGGTATCCAGCACAGTCACAGCCAAAAAAGTCCCATCTGACATTTGGTGTGTTTACATGTCAGTGTGGCTGTGTGTTTAGGAAGATCTGGTAATATTCCTAAAGAGTCTTGCTATGTGCAAGCCTGTGCTTGAAAGCTCGGCAGAGTATGTGTAATTCCACCAAAATCACTGTAGCTGACCCTTTCCATCTGCCAATGTTTTCCACACCCATCTGGACCCTTACTCCTGGCTTACGTTAGTGAAAGTGAGAAAAATCAGGCCACTCATAATTACTTAGAAGCTGTGAGCTGGGCATTTATGTAAATATTTTCAGGGTCACAATCTAGCTCTTTATTTTTAATATACTTTGTTGTTAGTAATCATTCTTGAAGAGATTGAAAATCCCACCCAAAAGTTTCTGTAACATCAGTCCTACTCAGCCTTAACCTCTGCTCCTGATGGTATCATTGGATTTACTGTTGACTTCAGCAGGAGCAGTAGCAGCAGGTCTCAGTGCTTTTGAAAACCCTTTCCTTGTGTTTTTCTGTATAATGCCTGTCACTGTAGCAGCCAGATTATATGACACCAGGGTTTAAAATGACTTAAGAATGAAATTGAACTGATAAGAAGGCTAAGATGTAATAATACTAAGCAAAGTACATTTTATTTCTTTCTAAGACAAAGTGACTTTCACAAAGTTTTAATTTTCTATGGCCCAAGTGGAGAAATGATGGAGTTTGCTTCATTCTGCACATGCATGTTGAGTATGTGTCAGTACTGCTCCTGTGAATCCCTGGAGATTATATCCTACACCCACCACCATGCACAGGGCTACTCTGGGCATGTGGGAGCCAGTGAGGGGGCCTGGAGCTCACTTAGGGAGTTTGGTTTCAGTTTGCCTCTGTCCCCGAAATCACAGGGTGTGATCTTGGGAATCATCAATTGAGCTCATGTTTAGTCATTAATTCTGACCCAGACTTATCCCTAGTTTTCCCCACTACCAGAGGTCCTTTACAGATAGCAAACTGAAGATCTGTGGACTCAGGTGGGGTAGAGAGGGTCCAAGCCTACCCCCAGACTCTACATTTCTTTTATTGAGAAAAAAGAAGGAGACTAGAATTGCCATATTTCCCTGTGACATTAAAAGAGTAAATCCATGAAACATTGTGTAGCACTCTAAGCTGCAGAACTAAAGTACTTCTGTAATTACCTATGGCCCTGACTGGTGCCTTTACTGCTGTGCTTAAAGCCTTCATGCTCACATCTGTTTGCAGATGTCCTCTGGAGCAGGGTGGTCTCTTGTTGTAACAGTGATGATAAATACTTTGCTCTTATGGATTAGATTATTCCTCACCAAATTGTTCTTTGTTTCACTGGAGGTCAGCTATACTCATCATCTGTTAGGATTTTTTCCCCCTGTACCCCCCCCACACCCCCCATTTTTTTTTTAATTGTTTTTCCAGTTAAACCAGATCCTTTGTTCTGTGGTGTCAGCAGATAGGAGTGTTCCTCCAGGCAGCCATGAAGACAAAAATGTGCGGGCAAGGGTGTTGCCTCTCTCTGTGGCTTTCTGCTCTTTTACCCCCGTTGCCAGCTCCCCATGCACGATGCTCTCTCTAAGAGGTTGTTGTGCCCTCTCTATACCATCCATTACCCATTTCATCTCCTCTTGAAAAGAAGGTCCAGATGTTATAATCATCAAGCAAGCCCTAAAACTAGCAGGATTTTTGTGTTTGTTTCCCTCCTCCTGTTTTATTTTCATAAGTCTATATATTGACTTTATTTCTCTTAAAGGTTTCTAGGCTGGGAGACTGCTATTCATCCACTTTTAATTAAAGCAGTATAGGGAATTAGGCCTTTCACAGGGGTGGTTCTGGTGATGGCCATGAATGTTTTTGTTAGTTTTCCTCCCTTCTGAGCAAATGCTTGGAAGTGTGAGCTGGAGCTTAAGCTTTTTAATTACCGGAGAGTAAAATTACTACATTATGGTTAAGTGATTTCTTTGCAAACAAAAACAGTTTCTTGGCTGCTGCCAAGTGCAAAATAGCGTAACTAAGAGAGGATGGGTCACCACTGCATTCTCAGAGGACAGGAGGGTGGTGGGTGCAAGAAAAGAATATGAATTTAGGCATCAAAGGGCTGGGGCAGTTGGTGGGATGGCACAGGGTGATCTGTGGCTTTTGCAGTGTAGCATGAAGGAGGGGATCGTGGGAGCCCCGTCCCTCCTCCTGGCAGTGCCTGGATATTTCCCACAAAAGCCTGGTTTAGATTAGGCTGCCCAAGGCATGGTTTCTCTTGGTGTTAGTACCATGCTGAAAATATGTGGATGTAGGGTTGAAAGTGTCAGAGAGAGCAAAGTACTGCTCTTCCCATGTGATCTACAGTCTCTCACTCCCATTTTGTCCTCCATCAGGTCAGTGCTTTCAGGGTCATAAATCACAACCTCATGTAAAGTGAGGCTGGTGCAGACGAGGCATAGGAACCTCCCATTGGCATATGGAGATCACAGTTTGGGCTTTTTCTGGATCTTGCAGAAGACAGCGAAAGCCTCCTTCCCAGGAACATTATTGTTTTGGATGAGCAAGTGAAGGATCTCAAGAGCACCTAGGGAAGCAACCGGCTTTTCTGCTTCAAGTGTTCAAATTATTTCAGGATAGTTTTACAACGTGAAAGACTCCAGCAGGAAATTTTCATAAGAGGCCAAGTGTCATCTGACCCTGACTCCTGTTTTCTGAAGTGTCCTTGTGTTCCTGGTGTGTGTTTGTGTGTGTGTGTTTGGAAACTTCTGTTTCAAACTGGTTGGCTATTTCAATACAATGGAAGGAAAGCGATTACCCTGAGTGTCAAGTGCATCAGTGTGCTTGCAGGAAAACCTGTATTTACCCAAGAGTCCTTGGGGAGAGGGGATAATCCTCTTCAGCCTTGTTAACTGCTCTCTTGCTCCTGTCCTTCTTGCACGTTGCTTGTTTCCGGCACAAAGACACAACTTCTTTTCCTCAGCCCCACAGGCCACATGTAGGTCCTTGTGGATGCTGCTGAGTAGCCAGCATGGGCGTTTGTGTCCCTTTCTTACATTCTTTGGGTCCATCTCAGTGCTAACATGTGATGAAAAGACTGTCCCCATCATGCTTCTCTTTTTCTTCTCTTGTCTGTAGCCACATTTATAGTCTCCCAGCAGCTCGCTGATGCTACACATGTTTCTAATCTCGTGGTGTAGCTGGGCTGGGATCTCACTCACAGCAATGAGACATCAGCACCAGTGTCACTCACTTTGCTTCTGATCCGTGCTAGTTGCAAGGCCAATCTCTGCTCTCATTCATGCCTTTTCATTTGGAAATGTGCACTTCCCTTTCTGCAGCATTTCCCTATTGCAACGCCCAGAAGACGTCACCCCATTGGTCATGCCTGGGGCTCCTTGGGGGCTCTGGGCTTATTCTGTGATTTTACTAACACACGCTTCCTGGGGGGTATAAGATGATCTAAAGCAACCTGACTTGTTGAGCTGACTCAGAAGTGACCCTCCTGAAGTGCTTCCAGGAAGCTGGGCTGTCTGAAGAGTTGACTACAGGAGACTGATTTAAAAAAATGTTCTGTATGCCTTAAAAAATATCAGAAATAAGTTAGATTCTTTGGTTTTGTGAATATTGTCAAGAAGGCAATTTCAGTGCCCTCTTTTTCAAGTAAGAGTAATTTAATTAAAGTCAAATATCTGAAATGCACCTGTCTTGTCCTCTTGTCACATGAACAAAATTAATAAATTCAGCATGAAAAAAATATTATATGGGGTGAGGCTGAATTCCATCCAAGCATAAATAGAGTAGCATGCCCCAGAATATCTTTTCTGTCTAAATCTTGCCCAGCAGTCGAAAGTCCCAAGTACCAATAAAGTCACTGACTAATGAACATTACTCAGTTCCTTTGGGTGCCTGGCTAGGGGCACTCATAGTTTCCAGTCATACGATTACTCCTTTTTTACTTTAAGCCGTCTTGTTTTCCTTTAGTCTTTCAGCCTTAAAGAAACATTGAGTAACTTCATGTTCTGCTTCTTAGTGGCAAAGTCAAGAGATTGCAGAAACATGGATCTTTTTGGCTTCCTTTCCTGCTGCCTGGAAACACCGTCTTTATCTCTCGTGTCAGCTGAAGTGTTAATTTTCTGGTTTATTTTCCCTCATCCTTTCTGGGTTTCTCTTTCTTACCCCTTTCCCACTGGAACTGAAAACAAAACTGAGATTCTCTGATCAAAAGTGTGTCTGAGATATGCAGAGGAGTTGAACCAATACCAAGACATTTGCTCTTCACGCTGAATAATTTGATGAGGGGACAGGAAAGGATTAAAATCTGAACCTGAACTGAAATTTAGCAAATTAGCTCAGTAAAAACCTTAGGAGAGGCCAGCCCCAGTTTCTGGACAGTTCATTCTGGAGTGCCTGTGGAGACACAAAAAATGGCCAACCTCCAAAATAGCCTGGCATCTTCAATTAAATTCCTTGTGGTCTCTTGCTGGAGTTTACCTGCAGGAATAAATGTCTCTGTGTACAC
This sequence comes from Chaetura pelagica, assembly GCF_000747805.2. Classification (NCBI taxonomy): domain Eukaryota; kingdom Metazoa; phylum Chordata; class Aves; order Apodiformes; family Apodidae; genus Chaetura; species Chaetura pelagica. Next base: position 282,425 of record NW_009952362.1, on the reverse strand, counting down.
CTGGATGAGACCTGTGAGCCCTTGAGCTATCATTGATAAGTTGTCCTGTGTCTTTCAGAACTGCAGGATGGCCACAGGGTTTAGTGACCTTCAGCAGGTAGTCATATCTGCTGGTACCTTGTGCCTGGTGGTGCTTCTTCGGATGGGCAGTGACTCTGCTGAGAGGCAGAATGGAGCTGCTGGTGATGTGATTTCAAGTATGCAACCCGTTGTCTTAACTAAATTCACTCTTGTTGTATCACTGAGGTACAGGTACACATCAGAGGGAGGATCAAGAACTTTTTAGGTAGTTGTGTGACCCAGGAACTCATTTTGCACCTTCAGATTGGAACATGGTGGCTTGAGCTGTGTTGCCAAGTACAGTCCTGAGCTAATCCACATCAGCCATTTCATTCTGGCCTGCCTTGAATTGGACTGTGTAGGCCCATTGGTGGAGAGAGATGTGTTGCCTGCTTCTTAAATCTGGCCTGAATATTTATTTTTCATAGAAGTAATAGTAAAGTACACTTGGAATGTAGAGAAGCTGCAGTTGACATCTGCTGGGAGGTAGTTTCTCCGATCATTATCTACAATACCTGACATATGCCACAATCCAATTTTGTGGCTGTGCTGGTTTATTTGACTTACTTATTTGTGGGCATTGCATGAAAGTATCACCTGTCAGTGAAATATCTCCATCTTTGGATTCTAACAGTGGATTTTGGATAGCAACACTACACTTCAGATTATGAGCAGGGATAAAGAAGAATGCCACATCCAATTGACCATGGCAAATCCAATTCAAACTGCAAAGGGATATTTTTCCTCCCATTAGGCAGAATGTGATTAATTTCCCATGTGGAAAATTGTTCAAGACAGACGTTCTCATAAATTGTGGCATAAGAGATCCTATTACTACAAGCTCCATCAAAACCTACTGTGCCTCCCAAAATAGCAATAAGAAGATAATTATATTAGCAGCCTTTCTTGTTATTTGATGTTTGACTGACAGAGGCTGTAAGCTTATTTTCTGCTAGATTGGAGCCTGCATTTAAGGACGGATGCTTTGGCATTTGTGGACATGAACAAGAATCTTTGTTTTCTGATATTTGAAACTAAAAGTGTTACAAGAAAGTTTCTAAAATAGGGGATTGAAAGCCAAAAGGAGTAAATGAGCACGTAGTTTAAAGTGATGCAGCCTCTAAGGATGAAGACTTAAAAACTTATCCAAATAGGAAATACAGTTTTACCAGCAAGGATTGTTGAAGGATCTGTTCTAGAATATGCACCTTTCAACCCAGAATCTGCAAAAGAGGCTGTTAGTGATGTAACTAACTTCGCTGATAATTAAATTTACTTAGGATACTCAAATTTGGAGCTGACTGCAGAAAGTTGGAGAAGGATCTCATGATATTGATCATAAAAAGGCAGTTTCACATTTGTAGAGACACAGCTGTGGGGGGGAAAATGATAATTGCAATCTAGGAAGATTTCAGTAGTTCTGAGGATGTTTCAGCTCAATAGTCAACAGAAGTCAGAAAGCCAAAGAGGATGTTAGAAAGAATTAGAGAAAAAAAGGGGAACAAATCCCAGAGCTTCAGCTGTGGAAATCCACAATTTTCCCACATTGAATACTGTGTGCAGGTCTGGTCATTGCCTCTCAGCAAGGGCATATAATAAAGGTAAAGTGCTGAAAAGGATGACAGAGGTGATTACAGAGGTGAATTGGCTCTGTATGAGGGGAATAAATAGATTAAAAGCCTTCAGTCTGGAACAAAGGTGATGGTTGGGGTAGAGTAGAAGTTTGTGAAGTCATGAAGAATTTTAGAGAGTGAGGAGGATGTGATTATTTATATTTCTCAGAATGCAAAAACCAGCCTGTGGAAATTGGAAAGCAAGCTTAAAGTGAACAAAATAATGTAATTATATGATGTGATTAAATTATGAAATACATTTCTAGAGGACTCTATAGGGACCACAGTATCTATGGGTTCAGAAATGTACTAGAGCAGTTTCTGTAGCAGTTTCTAGCCAACACTGATTGCTAAAAGTTATTTCCTAATTTCGAAAAGTCTTAACCACTGATGTGCAGGAATGGGGAGTGTGTATCAGGAGAAGGATCTCATTACACATGTCCTGTTCTTGAATATCTTTCCTATCTTTTACTGGCTGATCCTGTAGACAGAGAGATTGATTACAGAGATCTTCGAACCAAATGCAACACACTGACATCGCTGCAAAAAAGTGGACATAATCTTCTGTTCCTTCTTAGTGTGTTATAACTACCAATGAAGCTGCATTCTTGAATTGTGCCAACTATACACATAGATGGTGATCCTCCATTTAGAAGTGGAGGAGATGGCATCTGTCCATTCTTGACCTTTTACTTGGAGACCACAAGTCTGTAGGCTGGACCACCTCAGAGGGTTATCTGAGGTACCCGACAGTGGGACTTTGTACCTCTGGCCAGCCCCACGTAGCACTGCACACCAGGACACAAAGGCAAACAGCCTTTGGGGAGCTGCCATTCCTGTGTGGTGGCACATGGATAGAAAGACCAGTTTGTTTGGTGGCGTGGATTTTGTTAGCTGTCAGTCCTGTTTGGCTGCTCAGTGTCCCCATAGCTTCAAATGCAATTAATCAGGGCCTGAAAGGGTAATTATCAGTTCACATTGCTAATTCAGATTTCTTTACTTATTCATGTTGCTGGTTTTTGTTTAATTTAGCAATAAAATTGGGGTTATTTTCATGTTTTTACACTGCTGGCCCAGAAATCCTTACTAAAAATACAAAATAATGAAATACTAGTTTCTAGTCCACCTCTTTTTTCTTCTCCCTGAGAAATGGCCATATTAACTGTAAAAGGAAAACAAAAGCAAGTATAGTCCTTGGGTCCTGCTGTCACCTTGGCTGAATGCACTTTTCATGGGGCAAGTAATTGCTTTGAGCATTAATCCCTGAAAGAAGCTTTTTATTCTGCAGTAGGTGAAGCTGTTGACATCTGACAGTGCCATTTAATCCTTTGATTGTATGGAGACACCTTGCTGAGCCCAGGAGAAGGTGGCCCTGGAAAGCTCAGTACCTTACACCCTGAGGTTCAGGGCAGCAGCTCTGTCCTCTGGGGTGCTCTCACACCCTTAAGGCTGCAATTACTTACACGTGGAGGAATGGAGAAAGGTTTTTCAGAGAGACTGTCCTCAGCTGTCTTCTGGTGTCAGCAGGCACTGTTCATGCCAAGTTGCACGTGGGCATAGTTTGGATTAAGTGGCCTGAGCTGGAAACAACTGAAGGGCTGGAAGGAGCTAGGTGTGAAGGAGGCTTGTTATCTGATAAGTAATTATAAAATAATTTTCTTGTGCATTACCTGAGCCACAGTAACTGCTGGTGTAAGTGATTTTAGTCATGCAGCCAAAGTAGAGCAATGTCAGTGAGCCTTGCTGTGCCTGGGAGGCCAAGTGACTGGACACTGGCTCATGTTGGTGCAGGCAACATGTGTCCATGTGGCTCACAGTGTCCACTGCCTATCCAAGGGTTAGCCACACATTCATCAGCTGGAAAGGGGCAACAGGGGTGGCTTCATGGTCCAGAGTTAAAGACAAGGGGCTACTGGGTGATCTGGCCACAGACCTGACCCAAAGGCTGTTTCGTCAGGTGGTGTAGCCAGATCGCATGTCCCAGCTGGGTTATTGTGCTGCAAGCTCAGAGGTGGCAGGGGAAGGGGTGCAGGTCTGGCTTTGGAATTAGCACAGGGAGGTGCCAACATGAGTGCACTGGTCAGACCCCCAGTATGTGTTGGAAACCTGCCCAACTCTCTTTTTCTGTGGCACACAGAATTCAACCATCCTGACCTTACATCGCAAACTCATGAGGCTTTGAAAAGCAACAGTAGCTTTATTAGGGATCAGAGCAGACAGAGAGAAAATTCCTACTAGAGAGTGTCTTAATGACACAGAAGGCTAAGACATACTAAAAGGATATGTCTGGAGCCAGAAAATGATGCCTGTGGTTTAAGATGGTGACTTGGTCTGCTGATGAGCTTCCTGACTCAGAGGCCAACAGCTTTGGTCTGGTTGTCGTTCAACAGCTTCTGTGCCTGTCTTCATCTACTGAAAATTCAGCTTAAAACTAGTCACAGGTTTTGCTGAGAGGACTCCAGGAGAGCATTTCCCTTTGGAAAGAGAGAACAGTGCTCTGTTTTGCAAAGCACAGTGGATTTTATTTCTGAAACCCTAGTTAGTGAGTTCCAGCCTCTGACAGGCACAGACACCTAGTTATGTTTGCTGCCACGTTGTTTGTTTGTTTAATTTCTGTGTTAATTGGTGCCTTCCAAATACCACAACTGCTCTGAGGAGTACTGTCCCTGCCAGCCTGACTGCTGAATTTCACCTCCTGTAATGTGGGACATGTGTACCTGGCAGCTGACTTAATTGAGGTCTTCCACAGGAGAGAATTCTGCCTCATTTGTGGCAGAAATGGAGGATTTGTTTTTGATTAGAATAAATGTTTGAACAGAACAATTTTCTGGCCCCAGATGCCAGGGTAGATATATTTTCATTCTGCATGCAATCAGCGGAGGGATCCAGGGACAGGCTTTATTGCTGTCATTATTGTGTGCTCATGTTGTGACCTTGTGAAGCCACCTTGGCGTCCCCACCCCTCAATTTCTACCTGCAGTGTTCCTGCAAGAGTATATGCCAGAGCCCCACGTTATTGCATGACCTGCCTCCTAGTAATAATAACTTTGATCTATGTGGTGTGAGTGCAAATATTATTTTATTCACAGCTCCTGTTCACAACCAGCTTAAGGGTGGAGTCTCCCAAGCAGTGTTATTGCCAGTCACACCAAAGGATGTGGCTAGGACCTTACTGAGCTTTTCCAGTGTAGTTTGGCAAGGGTGCAGTGCAAATCTACCTCCCTTCAGTGCCCTTGCTACAAGGTCTTTGACCCTAGTGGATGTAACTCAAAGGCTCCCTGTCGGTGAGGCTGGCACTGGCCCAGTGTCTGTGAGGTAGTGTCTCGGGGTTGGTGTCACACTAGCACATGCATTAGTGACAGGTCTCATAAGAGCTTATAAGGCAGTGCAAATGTTTTAATAGGCTTAGTTTGTTAAGGCTCCTGCTTTAAAAGATTGAGGTGGAACCATATGGTCCTTCCCTGTTGGTCCATACCACCAAGCATCAGTAGAAAGACTCCCGTTGACTTCAGCAGACCCCAGTGATCAAGGTGGTACCTAATGTAGTTCTGCAAAGGGCAAAGGAATACTTTAGTTAGTGTAACTACAGGAACATGGACTAGTTTTTCAGGAAGAGCATTTTCATGGAGAAGGTGGCACAAAAGCTTTTGAGAAACTCTTGCCTTTTCCAGCTCTGAGGTGCAGAATATGGAGTAGCTTGGATGATACAAGCATGTTCACCAGCAAATACATAATGTGAACAGGGGCTGTTGGTTCCAGAACTTGTTGGACCAATGTGCAGTGATCCACCTCATTCCCACATTGCCTAGAGAGTGAAAGTTATTTTCAAATATACCTCTGCAGGCTGTGGACCACTAATGATTTGGAGATCACATGTTAGGAGCCACTACCTGAAAGCAGGACACTAGTGTCAGCTGATACAGGAGGAAAACCCAAGTGTATTTGGAGGATGGTCAACAAAATGCAGGGGTGCAGTGGATATGTTTAAGTGTGCAGGTTCTTATCTTAGCAGAGAAGTATGCATAGGCAAGAGATGCATTTGGGTGCTTTGGATCTGCATAGGCTTTCCTGTTTCTCTATGCCTTTTACTCCCAGCTTAGCATGCAGAGGGACACTCCTGCATCCTCTGTTTGAGGAAGTCGAGCTGTTTCCTAAGGCAGTGCTTCTTGGATGTTTTGAAAATGTGACCCTCTTTTGGCTTCTCATCTTTGTGAGACTCTGAATTATCATTAGGTCAGTTCCTTCGGGTGAGGGTGTGCCAGCTGTCAGTGTTGCTGGCTGCAGGTATAAATACCATTCTCCCTGTCCCCTCAGACAAACTGACTGCTTTCTGCAATTAAAAGCAGTTGGTTGGTTGCAGGCTGGTTGTAGCACTTACAACCAGTAGTTACAAATGAGTTCACTTTCCACCTTGGGAAGCTGAGCTCTGTGGCTTAAGAAGGCACAGATTTCACTGCAGGATTTGAAGACTCTACTCACTGAATCAACACTCCAAGTATTTTGCAAACACTCACAGAGAGGGAAGTTCAATTTTATGGGATCTGGGGACTTATGCTTAAGCTGCCATGCTCTTGTGTGGGGAAGATGCTATACTTTGATATACTCTGGCAGTAAAGTTGGTTGAAGCAAGGTGATGGATCTCTTTGGGTTTGATGGTACGTACGGACCAGTGCATAGAAAGCCTCCCCACAGTTCAGCAAATTGAAAAGATTATTTTGTAGCACTTTTGCCTGCTCATTACAGGCCAAATGCTACATAATTTGCCTGCACCATGATTTCTGCCTTGCTTTGGGGAGGTGGGAGATTTGCAGCTGGGGTAGATGACAAGAACAACAGGTTGGGTGATAGCAGCAGGACACAGAGCAATACAAAGTAGCTTGTGCAAAACACCATACAAATGGTAAAAGAACAGTTTAAGATTTGTACCCCATGGCCCCCATCTGCCTCTCCTGAATTTCAGCATCAGTGTTTGTGGCTTTTCTCCTTCCAGCTGTGCTTGGTGCTTGAATTCCCAGTCTGTACGAGCAAAGGTGTTCTAGAGGTGATGCTGTTGTCCCTGGAGGACAGAAACCACACATACAGACAGTGGAAAGCAGCCAGATTCAGAGATAGGAGCTGTTTGCTGGTGGTGAATCCAGCTTCACCTCTTCTCTCTCTTTGATTTCCTCTTGTAATTATTCACATAAGGGCATATTCTGCTTATCATTTCTAACAGAGGAAGAATTCTCTTCCTGGTGATACTCTTTTTTAGGCAAGCCATGCTTTATGGCTTCTTGGTGATTTTCTTTAACACTGCAGCTTATGCACATTAAAAACAGGATCCAAGTGCTGAAGAACAACCTCCCCACTTCCCACCCCTACTCTCTACATATTGTTATTGCTTGTGTTGGCTTTCCTGGCTGCCCCATCTGTCTTCATCACCTCTTGTCACCTTCCATAGTAATTTCTGCTGATTAACAAAGGCCTTTATCAACTGAGGCTCTTTAGCAGCCAAGTTCAGCCAACAGTTCTGAATCTGTCACGAGTTTCTACTTATTAAAAAAGTCCTTCCCCCTCCCACTGGTGGAAACAGTATGAATCATTTCCCTCCCCTTTCTTTGTCAGGAGCAAATGCCATCAATGTTAGGACCCTGGTACTGGCTTTCTGACTCCAGGAAATAATGGTTAACACAATCCATGGAAACTGGGATCCCCAGGTAAAAGTAAGACATTATTTTGTAAGGAACACACCTCTTTTTTGACAGCTGTCAGATTGCCATCTGTTTGACAATCCCACCTACTTCCACAAGAAACATAGAATTGTCCTTCTATTTCCATAGTGCTATGCTGTTGAATTAACTGTTTTACATCTGTTACACATTGACAGTGTGTCTTTAAATGCTCCATTTAGGAAATACATTGTGTGACAGGTGCCTGAGATTTTCATGCAGGATCCTGGGGTCAGTGTCACAGCTTAATGGTTGAGGGGAATTTGTGTCGTATCTGATTGCACATCTGTGCTTCTTCAGCGTATAAAAATAATAACAGCTATGTGTAAGGAGTAGAAGCCTTCATAAAAATACTTGAGCAACTAAATGGGTTTAATTACACTGGACAAAGCTGCTTAGCCCAAGAGGAGAACCTGTAACTATATGAGGGCTATATTCTTTTCACTTTTTTTGTCTATGCAATCTCAGTGTAACTGCAAAAAGATTCTGACCTCATCTTGTTAGTGACCTCTGTCTCTCAGAAGTTGATGTTAGTTTGAACACATTGCTTGTCAATGTTACACAGACCTGGAACCTCCCAGGTCCTCAGGTAAAAAGAGGAAAGAACCCAACTGCACAGTAACAAGGGAAACGTGAAGAGACAGAAAAAAGAGCTCTTCCCTGCTCTTAGGAGAGAGCTGGCTGATGGAGCCTGTGCAGCTGGAGCTTCTGAAGTTGAAGGAAGTTGAAGGCACATGTCTCTTTTAAACATAATTCAGATGAGACATTACAGTATTTTTAATGTTCCCATTGGTATTCAGGCTGTCCAGTGTTGAATGTTTACAATACAGTTTGTGCTCCTTACTGCCCTCTGAGGTGTGGTGATGGTACTTGAAGATTAAATGTGAAAATGTATTTGTCTGTTGCTCCTTTGACAGTGGGTTTGGGCTCTGACAGACACTCCTTGAATTAAACAACCAGTGTACTTTGATCAATCTGACATGCAGACATCACTTGAAAGGAGATTCCAGCTCAGCAAACAGAAAATGAGAGAAAGAGATGGATCTGTTCTCTGGTAGATTTAGAAAGGAGCTTAACAGGCGTTTCCTTGTCCCGTCGTTGTCCCTGCCACAACTCCCACTTGGTGCATGGCTCCAAAGAGCAGCAAAACTGGCAGCTCAGGGCTGAGCCACTAGCACAGTGCTGAGAAGATTGTGAGGACATCCTAGAAGGTCTTAAGCCCTAGATAGACAGCACTTCTTGCCATTGAAAGGTGTAATTAGGAGATTTGCTTTAAAGGCTGATTTAGAGCTTACAAATCATGTCTTCTGTGACTGTGGGGGCTGTATAGCATATGACCCCTTCCATTGAACAGGAAGGACTGGACTCTCCTGCAAGGCATCTGCTTGGGGACTTCTGCTACTTTTCTGCCTAGTGATGCTCAGTGCTTTCCCACCTCCAAACCATACTCCACAGTGTCACCAAGCCCACCAGGAACTGAGCCTCTTCTCTGCATGAACCATATCCTTGACCAATTCAAAGCATTAGGCTATTGGCTTTCTGGTGTGTTCAGCACAGACTTGTAGGCTAATGGAAGGACCAGAGTATTGGGATGATTTTAAGCCTTTACCACTCTGAGGAAGACAGACCTCTGTATGATGTTACACAGGAGTAAAGTGATGCTCAGAGAATACCTTTAAGCTTGCAGAATCAGCAGCTGCCAGATAGACAGTCTCCTGCATAGCTTTATTCTTCCCACTTTGTGCACCCGCTGTGTATAAAGAAGGAAACTGGGGTCTTGTGGGAAAAGGGGTGTGTGGTCGCAAAATTAAAGGCTACATCTATATATAGAGAGAAGTGAAGGAACGACTTAAGATGTCTGCTACAATGCTAAACCTGATACTTTGCCTCTTATCCACATTAATTTCCTAGGAATAATATTTTCTTTAAAGAAAAAAAGGTAAAAATAAATATTACTATTCTGCATTAGCAGCAGGACTGGAGCCTTGTGTCTTCCCCACATCTCTCTTTCCCAGTGCTGCAATCCTCAGAGTCCTTGCTAACATATGCCAGACCTCCTATTTTCCAGTCTGGGCCTAGCACATCAGTGAATGAAATACTTGCACGAGGCAGTGCCGTCCTGCAAAGCCTATAGCTTCCCATCCAACACCTAGATAGACTTCTCCTTCACTTCCTATCTAGGCTGCATCATGGTTTAAAAGCTGCTCATCCTTCTGTAAAATGGAGGGTGTCATGTCTAAGAAGGCTTAAAAGAGCTGCAGTAAAATTCAGGAGAGAGGAACAGTACTCTTACTTGCCTGGAAGTGGATCCTTTCCTTAGAGATGTGGAAGCTACCTAGAAGAAAAGCCTAGTGGCATATAAACCACTATTTCACCCTTGCAAGGAAGTTACCTGGGCTGTTCTGCATTTACCTGCCACCTCAGGACTTCCCTGCTTCGTGTTATTGCTGTGCAAAGTGCTCCTTTCCACTGCTGTCCTGAGAGCTCCTCTCTGACTCTTGTGTGTCCCCACTGCTCAGCTGGCTGCTTGCTTTTTATTTCTTTATGGTGATAACAAGATGATTCTAGCTACCTTGTTAGGTAAAGCTTTCCATTAAATGGATCTGTGTCCAGCACACCCACTTGAAGAGTGTAAAGGAATGTAAAGCATGAGTCTCTCAGGTTACCTTCCTTTTCCAGTCCCATGGGACCTCCTCTGGCTTCTGAGGAAGATCAGTGGGAATGGGAGGAAGCTGTAGTTACTCATACTGGATCTGCAGTGGCTCCTGCTGGTCTATAGGGGTGGGCTTGAATGAGTTTCTATGGGCAGTCTGTCTTCCCAGAGAAGGGGAGAAATGATCTCCCTCCTTAGAGGTGCTTCATTAACCCTGAAAATGAAGCTTTTATGCCCAAGGACCCCCGGGATTTGTGAGGGGATCCCTCCTTGCTGCCCACCGGAGCTGGATGTGCTTTCCTAGTGTACTTGTTCTTGCTTTTTTCTTTATTGACTGCTGCTCCATGGTGCTTTAACCTACTTGACCTTCTCTAGATGTCAGTTTTGAAAGCCATACTGGACTAGGCAGCTACAGACCTTCCCCACATTGAGACTTTTCCAGCTTCCAGTAGCAGAGGGAAAATCTTTCGTGCTCTGGAGGGATAAAAATGGAAGCACCTTCTGGCTTTACTTCATCCTAACACCACAGTTACCCTGATATTTTCCATCTCCATTTAAGGACTGAATTAAGACTCATCATACCCTGGGGTCTTTTTTGTACTCTGTGTTTAATATAACATTCTTTATTATATTTATCTTGTTTCTTATGTTTGAGTCTTTCATTTATTATGTTACTTTGAAGACTGGGCCTCCCTGTAAACTGTCCTTTTAGGAAAGCTGAATTACATTTACAGGAGATTTTTAATGTGTCTTTGGTTCCTTTATGTTTTTATATGGTCACCAGTTCGACTTTCAACTCGTGGCTTGAACTGAAAACAGGAAAGCCAGAAAGTGAGAACTTTTCCAAAAATGTTGCTTTCTTTTTGCAGTATATTTACAAAAGTTGCAAAGAACTACCAAGATTTCCCACACCAGTGTTTCTGGAGCGCTGAGAAAGGAACTAGTTTTTTCTCTACAGCTACCTCCACATCCCTCACCCCCAAAAAAGTGGCTTAACTGCAGTTATGCAATACAAGTACAGTGGGATCCTGGAGGCTAGCAGAAATAGTAAGAAATGTTTTGGAAGTGCAGGTAGTTCTCCCTGTTTACTGGGCAGAGGAGCAGAAAAACAGCAGTATTGCAATGTATCAAAAGTGGATGGATGCAGGGAGACGGGAGGGCCACTTTTCTCCAGCAGCTTTTGACTAAATCACTCAAGCTCAGATACCTATTTAAGTGTGCTCTGCTCCCCTGTGCTCTGTGACCATGTAGCATTGCATCCTACGGGGATGGCTCAGAACCAGCTTTGTAATGAGATAACCACAGGGATCCTGGAGAGATAAATTTATGGCACTAGGAAATGGCTTTACCTCACAGGACAAACTGTTTTGCTGCCAGATTTGGGGATGGAGTAAACCACTTTCTCCTGTCTGAAACAAAAGGCTGTATTTAACACCTTCCAGATTAGCAGCTGTGGGAGAAAAGGCAACCAAAAGGGACAGAGTCTGGGAGAATTTAGAGCCTCTGCTGCTGGACTGTTAAAGGCTGCTGTTTCATTACTTCTCAGTTTGTGTAATCATGACAAAATCAAAGCCATGTATTCAGATTTTGGATCTGATTTTCTTTGTTTTATTTTCTTATCCCATGATCTGAGTAACTATATAATTTGCCTGTTGGCAGAATAAGTTTGGAGCAGGGGGTGGTACATATGTCAGTGTTTTTTTTATGTAGATATTTCATGGACTAAATAATGCTGGCAGATACTGTTTTCTTCCACCACAAGGAGAACATATAATTTATTCTTGTCCTGTTACATTAAAAGAAATATAGTGCAAAAGAAAAAGGGAAGAAAACCACCAAAAAAGGATATGAAGGTATAATCCCTTCAAGCCAAAAAATACCAACTCTGTCACATCCTTATGTGTGGGGAAACTCAGCTCCTAGATTATTTTGATAAACTTTGTTACAATCAGTTTCACACAAAACCCAGCCGTTTATTTAATTTTAACTGGCTAGAAGAAATGTCATCCAGTAAGGACACAGAGGTTATTTTCTTTTTTTTACTTTCAAAAAAAAAGAGAGTTTGTTTATTTTTCTTCTGTTATTTGGTTTCCCTCTGTAGATTTATAAGGGCTGTGTCACCAACAGCCTTGTGTTTGCTCATGATCTGGCTGTGTGGTTTGTCTGCCTGCAAGGGCAGGAGTATCCATGGTAGGAGACAGCTGAGTGTGGAGTCATGGGGTGTGGGTGGAACCTGCATCCCACCCCAGTGATGCTCCCTGCACTGCCAACATGAATGTGCCAAAAGCAGCCCCAAAGTAGAAGGGAGTCATAACATAGTGGCAGTCCATTCCAGGATAAAACCATCACTAAAAGGGGACAAAAACTTTTTTTTTTGCACTATCTACAGGATTAAATCAGAAAAACTCCTCCTGCCCCATGAGTCAGTGTGGTTGCCTTTTGGCAGCTCACACCAGTGCAATTTCAGTGGCAGTCACCAAGATTTCACAGAGCTACTCCCATGCCTGTCTTTGGTAGTTGTTGGCCATGTGCTGCATCTCTTGTGTAAACTTAAGACCAGCAGCATCCAGCTGCAAGAGGTGCCATGCACACTCCTGTAACAGCTATTGCCCTGAGTTCCTCCATTGCCTGCCCTGCAGTGTGTTTCTGTGCAGTTTGCTCCGAGGGCAGGAGCAGATCTGTTGCTCACCTCCTCTGCGTGTGCTGTCCTGTCTGTCCGGTAGCCATGGGGGGCTGCAGTCACATGAAGCTGCTGCTGTGTGAACCTCTCCAGTACTGGAGCTATTCTTTTGGGGGCATAACAGAGTTGCAAAGCTCAGCCACCGGCACTGCTAACATCCATGCTTGGAGCTGGGGATGAAACCCTGTCTGGTGGCCTTTCTTCTCAGTGCTGTTGCACTGTCCCACGTGGCGGGCAATGCCTCTAACCCTCCACTGTCATCTGTTCCCTCCTCAGGCAAGATCCTGTTCCGGAGGAGCCATGTCCGAGACGTAGCTGTGAAAAGGCTGAAGCCCATTGACGAGTACTGCAGGGTAAGAGCTGTGGGGGGGCATCTGGCAGCCCGACTGCACGGGGACTCACCACCACCATCCATGCTGGGCTTTTCCAGCCAGATCTGACTAAGAACTTCATTTGTGTGAAGTCCATCATAAAGAAGGATAGTTCTTCCCAAATACCACCAGGATTAGCAGGGCCAGGGGAAACAGAGGCCACTGTTTGCTCCCCGGGCGTTTGTAGCATTTTCTCTTGCAAACTTTAAGCATCCAGTTCATGCCTCATTAACTTAGCAAGGTCCATAGGCCTCATCTGCCCTAAGTGTAGATTTTATGTCTACTATAGGCTTGATGAATGCAGGAGTTGAGCAGGCAGAGAGGCACAACTAAGATGGCATTTTCTTCAGTTCCCTGACTCTCTGTCCCCCAGTGCAACATGAGGGACAGTGCCAGTTGGGGCAGTACTAGGGGTGGACTGGTGGCTTCTAAGCATGCTTCTCCTGAAGAGTGAAAGCCTAGAAATTTATTGCAGGACAGAAAGGCAGGGCTGCTTTGAAAAGATGATTTAAGTCACCTAATCTTTCTTGTCTAGTTTAGAGTTTGTAATTTGATGATAAGTAATCCTCTGACAGTAGATTAAAAGTTGTTTCTAAGCAAGGCCAGTTTTTTGTAGAGGTATCAAGCGCATCAGTCAGTGCATAATTTAAACCCCAGACTTCCTCTCTTGTTTCCCGTGGGGTTTTTTTTCTGTTTTTAGAAAGCCAGAGAAGCAGGTGGAGGGGAAAAAAAATATATTCCCAAGAACTTCTGCAGTCAGACGTTTGCTCATCCAAAATTGGGAGCAGATCGTCGAAGTGCCTGAGGCGTGCTGGGGGTGGGGGTGGTGATACCCATGCCATCTGCACCCCCCAGGCAAGGAAGCTTCTATTAAAATCTTATCTCATGAGATCAGGCTTTCTTGTGTGACAATTAATGCACTGTCTTCCTGCCGGCGGCCAAACGACTCTCTTTAAAATATGTAGGGTCTCACTGCATCCCCAGCCACCCTCCTGCAGACAGGAACTGGCGGCGACGGCAGCGGTGAGGGCTGATGTCAGGGTTCACCCAGCAGATGGGCGGTGGGGAAGGCAGTGACTTGTGCCGGGGCAGGAGGGAGGTGGGGGTGGGAGCAGCTGCTTTTCTGGGAGCCCCTTCT
>NW_009952362.1:263308-267955 GCF_000747805.2 Chaetura pelagica | reverse complement strand
GGAGTTCGGGTTCCCCCCGGCGGGTGGGCGGGGGGAAAGGCAGTGACTTGTGCCGGGGCAGGAGGGAGGTGGGGGTGGGAGCAGCTGCTTCTCTGGGACCCCTTTGTCTGTGCCCCAGACAGACCCGACCTGACCCGACCAGGCTTGCCGGCGCCCTGCCAGTCACGGCCAAGGGATGTGTTGTGGCACTGGCCACTGGCACGTTCACTGACACTCTGGTGCTGTAATTGCTGCCTTCCTCCTCCCTTCCTTTCTTCTCTCCTGGAGAAGTCTGGCTCAGCTCACTCTGGTTCAGATGATACAGGAAAGATTTGGTCCTGCTGCCTGGCTCAGAGACATGGCTGGACGCTTCCCCAAAGCCAAGCTGTGTCTTCAGTCTTTGTTAATATGCACTGCTTCTATGAGCGTAGGCCCAGCCACATTAGGTTAGACCCCAGTTTCCTCAGCTTAATGTTTCTCATCTCCAGCAGCAGCCACACCAGTGTCCAGCAAAGAGTATGAACCCTGGGTAAACCTATAGTCATCTGTAGTGACTTCTCCAGAATGTTATCCTGGCTTCCAGCAATCTCTGGCTTGCAACGTTCTTGTGCCTGATGTAGCGTCTTTTTATTTCATTTGCAGTCTACTGCAATTTGTCTTTAATTTGCATCAGTACTTAAAAGTACAACATGTTTAAATCTGAATCGTAGACACTGAAAAGCTTGAGCAAGCATTGCACCTCATGTCTGTATGAGTGCTTCAAGAGGGCTCTATTCTCCATAGTGTCTTTGTGGATGGGGTGTCAGGTCCCCCTGGGGTACATCTTGTTGGGGAGTATGTGACAGTGGTTGTGCCTGAACAGTCCTGGCTGTGTGGCACTCAGGTAAGTGAGTATTTTGGCCAGTTCTGGGAGGTAAAGCAATGCCAAACTTCTTTTTCTATCCCTTGCATTTGACTCCAAACCCATGCCTGGACATTAATTTGTGTCCAGTGTGGAGAGTAGGCAAGCTTGTGCCTACTCTTCAAAAACAGTATAGATCCAGCTATGATGTACTGTCTGTCATCCAGTCTGGGCTGATTTCTTCTGCATCCACTACAGCCTCTTCCTCATTATAGGGAGTAAAGTCAAGATGGTAGTTTTTCACCCCATTGCTTGGCACAGAATGTACCCAGTCATTCTTGAATCCCACAGCATGCAGTTGTCAAGCTGTGTAACTAAACAGAGGGACCTAAGAGTTGCAACTCATACCTCTCCCAACCTTTTCAAGTCAGCACATTTTATGAGAATTGTTTTTTCTTTTGAACATTTATTCTTCATCCTATTTGCATTTATTCAAAGAATGATTGTCCTTTGTTATTGCTCTTCCAAACCCGGCCCAGGATATTGAAGTCCACAAGACTGAAATTAATGATGAAAATCAGGCAGTAAGCTTCAAAGGTACAATGAATTTATGGGAAAAAAAAAACAAAACAACAAGCTTGCAGAAGGAGAGCTTCTTCATACAGTGAAGTCAGTAGTGGTTCTGTTACTGGCCATCTGCAGGGACAGGATTTCATCTCTGGAGCTCAGTAGAGGCTTAAAATTCAGAAATGCTTTCTTGCTACTTTCACTGAAGATCACCATTTACAAAGTTTCTGGGAATGTGACTTTAATTACCTTACTGTAATCTATCCATCCCAAGATGATGTTAACCAGGAATGACAGAAAGCTGTGAATTGGGAACAGAAAATTAGATGGTGGGTCTAAACCAGAGTGGTCACAATTCACCAGCCTAAACCAGACACAGTCTCTCTCCATTCAGGTGTAACTATAGAGGGAACCCAAGTGACTGACTTAGCTCTGACACTACCTTCTAGAAAGCTGAAGTGAAGTGAGTCCCCTCTTAGTATAAGAAGGCAAAATGTCTGGGGTTTTTGTTGGTTGGTTGGTTTTTTTGCTAATAAAATAATATTATTACTGTTTCCTGCTCAGTAGCAGCTACTGGTGCATGTGCATGACTTGAGAGTTGGATTGTGTCCACCTGTTTGGAAGTGTTGGCTGTTTTCTATATTTCTTCCCCTGTCCAGTGGATGTTTTGACTCTTCAGAGAATTGTATAGAACTGTAGAGCAAGAGCATCATTTTGACAAGATCAGTCCTGCTTCTATAAAAGAAGAATGCAAAGCTCATGTCCCATGCTAGTCCTAAAATGGATAGGCAAACAACATGCTTCATTTTGAAACAAATAGAAAATTATGCTGGAATGATGTGGGTGAAGTTGGTGGAGAAAATCTAACACAGGATAATTAAATTAATAAATGAGACAATAGAACTTTGTCCACTGGAATCTGAGGAAACAAAGGAGGGAGGTGGGTTCAGATGCAAAGTTTGTGGTAATTTTTTTTGCCAGATGAGGGTTCTCCAACTATTTCACCTACCCTGGAAAGATGAAGCACAGATGGGCCCTGGTAAATGAGCAGTGCAAATGTTCAACCATTTGTTGTTTTGTTTTAGCAGGCTGTCTCCAACAGAGTGTGGTGATTTGCATGGCTGAGAAACAGGTCTAACTTCTGCTGTTTGGATGTTTTGTGTTTCCTGTGCCAGGCACGGGAGCAGGAACAGGCAGAGGCTGTCTAAGAATTAGTGGGGAGACTTGGCAGTAAGGGAAGGTCTGCAGAATGTTCTGTATCAGGGGCATAAGCCCTCTGAACCCTTACAGCATGGGCTTCCTGACCCCTCATGCCTGGATGATTCTTCATTGCATTGTACCAGCTTAGAGAAATGCCATCACAGAGGTAATCAAGCCAGTGTTTTTGCTAAGGCTGCAAGAAGCTTTGAAGTTGCATTGAAAAGCAGAAGAGTGAGACTTACAGGGGAAGATTTCCAGGGCTTTTCTCATCTGTAAACTTGAAAATGCAGTGTCTGGATGTCCTTACTGGTAACCTGAGTTAGCTACCAGACAAAGAGTGTTTTGCCAGTAAATGTGTGTTGCCCACTGGAATTGGTATCTCTGGATTATTTCCCTCTTAACTGTAGGTTTTGAATTAATTTAGTGTTATTTAAGGTCTTCTGGGCTCATTGGGTCTGGTTTTTTTAGTTTGTTTAGGAGTTTTTGCCAATGTGAAAGAAAGAGCAACTTCATATCCTTGCCTTGCCAGGGGCATTTTATTTATTAAGCTTTTGATCTCCCAAACACACCTCTGGTGTGTGCTTGTCCAGTATATACTGTCCTGTGTTCAAGAAGGACCTCTCAGGTTGGTGGTTCACAAAACCACCGCTCTCTCCTTACGCAGCCCTCTGGGAATACTCAGGTTGGCATTTGCAAACTTGAGTCTTTATGCGTCTTGGTCCTAATTGAGGGAAACATCTTTGTGCAGGAGAGCTCTTAAGATGCAAAGTCTCCTTGTCATAAACACCTGAATTTGTCACACACCTTCATGCTGTCCCGACTGGAGGTGGATTTAAGTAGAAGCTTATGGGCTTTTCTGTAGTCAGGCTGGAGTACCCAAACACATGCCACCTAAATAAAAATTGTGTGAGCAAGTCACATCAGTGCCAAGAAATACTGGTCATTCTTTTATTAATATTCACAGCTTAAGAGAACATACTTCAAAAACATAATTACCTCCCTCTTCATCTCTCAGTCTTTTCTCTCTTCCAAGGTTTAATCCTTGAACCTATCAAGACAGCTACAAAGGCATTTCTGTCTCTGTCTATTGTACAACTAAGCTAAGTGCTGATGGAAGATGGAGTGATAGTCGTGGACAAGAATGAAAGAGTTTAAGTGAAAAACTTTCAAACTTTATCTGTAATTTTAAAATCTACTTTTCAGAATCCTAATGCGTTTAGATCCAGCTGCAGTAATGAGTTAATTATTTCCAACACCTCTCAGCCTCTGGAGTAGAGCCTGGCTTTCCATTGCCTTATGGTCCTTCTGTGCCAGAGGCCCAGAACCGTGTCCCAGTTACTTGCAAATTCTGTACCCTCTTTTCCTTCCCCCTACAATGTTTTATTTATTCCTACACCTACCTCCCTTCTCCACTCTGAGTCACAGCCGTGCACTCTCCATCCACCCCTCTGTCTGACTGTCAGTGTTTGCCATCCAACCTCCACACTTCAGTGTTTTGGGTTCCAGCTTGGAGTTCCTTGAGGCTCTTAACAAAACAGGAGAAAATGTTTTTCATGTAGATCAAATAATTTATTTCGCTGTTCTGAGAAATTAACTATTTTAATTGCATCTTCCCCTGTTGTTGCACCCATGACCATTCCCAAACATCAGGCACTAGTGATTAATAATAATTATAGGATATTCAGTCAGGGAATCATAATCATACAGTACTATAATCTGGGTCTGTGTATTTGTGTGCAGAGCTGGGACTGACCCCACTGGACATCAGGGAGCTAGGAGATATGTATCTGAACAGCCTAAGTGGGCTCTGGGGAGAGACAGTCAATGATTCACCCCACCCAGAGCTAGACATCCGTGATGGGAGAGCAGCCCCTGAAGGTGCTGGTCTTTCTCTAGCTATTATACAAGTTGATAGACAAGTGTGACCATTCTCCCATTTTAGACGCATAAAGTGAGGTGAATATCATTCTGTGTATAAACACACACAGGCCTGCACGCAGGCTCTGTGCCTCTACATGTAAGTCTGTGTATTTGTGTTTTGTCAATGTTCCTGCAGGAAT
>NW_009952362.1:238749-263267 GCF_000747805.2 Chaetura pelagica | reverse complement strand
GAATGCAACACACAGCAGCCACAGCATCCTTACAAGTACCTGCATGGTTTTATACCCATATGCATATATTTCATGAAGCCTTCTAGCTGTAATATTGTCCCAAGATGCTGTTTGCACTTCCCATGACCAATGACCATAAGCCAAGAGCCCCTGCCAGAGCTGGGGATGTGGTGCGAGGAGCTGGCCCCAGTGCCCAGGGCTTCTTGCTCACGCCCTGCCTGATGTTACAGCTTTTCTAACAGCCTTTCCAATCGTCCACTCGGCGAGACTATCTGAAACCTATAATACAGAGGGACAGGCATTGTGAGAGGCTGAAGAAACACACAAAAGCCTGTCTCCTAAGGAGCACATGAGGTCTGAGCAGCACCCGCCTGCCTTTGCATGCCGAGCAAGGAAACATGCTATTACTGATAATACTCGG
Organism: Chaetura pelagica; assembly: GCF_000747805.2. Classification (NCBI taxonomy): domain Eukaryota; kingdom Metazoa; phylum Chordata; class Aves; order Apodiformes; family Apodidae; genus Chaetura; species Chaetura pelagica. The sequence goes on along the minus strand of NW_009952362.1, from coordinate 262,846 downwards.
TGATTGCACAAGGCTGAATTCTGCTAGCTGGCACTTTTTATCTCTCACCTTTCCTGTGCAAATTCCTTACTGTTTCTGGTTGCTTACTATTTGTAGCTGTGTACATTTACCTCCAGTAGCCGTATTCCAGAAAGAATGTCATGTCTCTGTCCTTTCCATCCTTTCACCAAGTGTTTTCCTCCTTTTTTTATCTTTCTTTCCTTGACCCTGTAGCCTTTTCTTCAGACTGTTGCAGCTGTACCCTGGAGCTGTCTTGCTAGAAATGCCAGAAACTTGCATTTTCCCTTTGCAGAGTGACAGTGTCCCCTCTCATCTCCTCAATGCACTTTTTATTTGATTGCTGGAATCTCTTTGGACTTGGCTTGCTCCCAGATGGATGTTATGTGTTTGCTGAAGAGATGTTTGTTTCTCAAAAAAGTGCTGCTGCTCCCTGCCACTGTTCAAAATCAATAGACTAACTTCCTGCTTTTTACACCCTTGTTTGCACTTTCTTAGCATTTCTTACCCCTTCTTAAGGCTTTGTTCCTTAACAAAAACCAGTGAAAATTGACTGACTGCAGAGTTACACCTGAGTTCTATGAAAAACATGCAATGGCAAGTAACTACCTGGTGGATTTCATTCCACCTCTGTGCACAGGGCTGAAAATTACACCACTTTGGGAGGTGATTCAGAAGCAGGAGAGCCAGCCCTGCCCCAGGGCTGCTGTGTCCATGGGGTGGGAAGGTGGATGGCTGGGTGTAGAAGCAGCTTTGTCTGATTTTTATCCACTGCCTACGAAAGCCTGGAGTCACAGTGGTGCCTTTTAGTTACCCACCTTTGCCCCAGCAGGACCACAGTGCTCTTGGAGATTTCCAAGAGGGGACCACCGATTCAAGGGGGTTGGTTTTCCTAAAGCTTCTAAAGATTTAGAAATGCAAATCTCCATGGCAGCTTGGTAGGATTTATGCTCCTCCCTCACTGGAAACCCACTCTGTGCTGCGGCTCAGAGTTGACATCCATAGCCTGTTTTTTTGGGAAGGGTGAACACCTGTGACCTATAGGGAAGTGGTGACTCTTTGAGAAGGTGTCTGATGTCCAGGATCCCTTGTGATAGGTATAACTTGGGTATTTGTGTTTCTCTAGTAATGATGTGTATCATTAGCACGTGCTTGCTCTTGCCCTGTTGCCCAAGATCAAGCCCTTTGAGATTTCAAAACACACTGTAGATATTAAATATCTGAGCCTTACAACCTTTCTGCAGATTAGGTAAGTGTTATTGCTCAGCATTGTAAATGGGAAACTGAAGATATATCCCTGCTGAATTTGATGGAAAGAGGTTAAGTAACCTCCCCAAATGGACAAGGGCATTAGTAATAGGGCCATCCCTGAATCTCAGCCCTATCCACTGCTGGTTACACAGTATTGCCTCTCTGTGTAAGTCTGTTTCCTGGTTGAGAGGCAGCTGAATAAAACATGCTGTAATGTTGTCTGTGTCCTTGTTAGCCTGCACTGGTGAGATACTTCTGTTTTAACATGCTGTAATTGTTACTATTCCCTTACATGCTAGTGTTAGTCTTGATTTGCCAGCTGGATGCCTGTGTTTATGTGCACTAGAAATAAAGGCACAGAGCTCACATCTTTGCTAAGCTTTTAGGCAGGACAGTGAGACTGAGTGGATTGTGATGGGCACCAGGGTGGGGACCTTCATTCAAATCAGTTGAGTAGCCCACCTGTTGTGTTTCATCCTACATCAGTGCAGCAACCTGCAGTGCTTTGTATGTGTTCCCTGACATTTGGACCCACCGGGCTGTTGCTCAGCTTCAGCATCTGATGCTGCTTCCTTATAGCAAGGTGTTTCTTTCTGCTCTGCTGCGCACGTGCGTGTGTCCAAAGACCGGTGCCTCATTCTTCACAGACCTGCTGATACCAAATGGATTTCCTCTGTCTTTTTATAACATCCCTCAACTGGGGAGGGAGAGCTGTAGGTCTGGAAGCACTCAGCTTTAAATTTGGAGCCACTTCAAGACCATGACCTCATCACCTAATGCTAGAGACCTGCAGCTTGAGAGTAGATTTTTTTTTCTTCTTCATTTTTTTACTGTTTTCCTACATGTCCCCAAACAGGTGTGGCCTTGGAAACAAATCTGTTCAATTCTAAAGCCTAGTTAAAAACAACCATGAGGGTAACTGACTGCTCTGTCCTGCCTTCATGATTTGGCTGGGCCTTCTGCTGTGTCAGACCAAGATCAATCAGATGTCTCGTGGGTTAGTATAACCAGTTTGCCCTAATGCACCTTCATTTAGCTCTGGTGCAGTTTTTCATCTGGTACAGTCTGTCCCACTTTCGACTAGCAGAAGCACCAGACAATCTCATTTTGTCAAACAGCACCTCTAAGAAGCTTAGTCTATATTTAACATGTAGCCTGTTTTCAATGTAACTTAGCGCAGGAGGAGGTGAACTCCAGCCTCTGGTCATTTCTGGAGGCAGTCTCAGTGTCACATCATGTAGACCTGCTGTCCCATCTCTGCTGGAAATGGCTCTTTGGCCTCTTTTGGCCTCTCTAGGGTCAGAACAGCAAACTCATGGCATGTTTCTGCCTTGCATGCTTCATTGCTTTAAGTCTTGCTTTTCAGTGCAGTTCAACATAATGTGTTTGCTTCCCAGATTGTACTTAACTGTTTCTGACTGCAACAAGGCCTGTATACCTGTGCCTTACACAGGATATGGATGTTAGTCATTGCAGTGAAGCCTTCCTCATGCAGAAACAGCCTCTCTGCCGTTTTGGGTTTTTTTCCAAACAGTTAACCAAGCTTCCTTTCTTGTTAATTTAAGAGAAAACTGTTGTTTGGTTTTGTGAATTGTTGAGAGTTTTTTTGATTGTTTTTCTTTGTTTGGGGTTTTTTGTTATTGTTGTTTGTTGTTTTGTTGGGTTTTTTTAAATCAAACTCTGCTTTTTCTGTTAACAGTACTTATGGAGCTTTATGGGGGACATTATTCTGTTGTATTAGTGGATGTTGAGTCTGTAGATTTTCACTGCTTGACTTTGTGTACATTGATACAGAGTCCATAAGCCTTAACCATGTTGTTTGAGGTGCTGTGCAAACACATCATGGAGACTGTGCCAGCCACAGAGCACTTACCTACTCAGTGTTATGGTTTTGCACATGTGGACCAAATTTTGCTCTTGTACACATGGCAATAAATTCTATTGGGTGACTGTAAGTACCCTTGCGTGTCTAAATTTATTGGATCCTACTGGAAATTTGCAGTCAAGATACGCTGTTTCTTTTCTTCTCAGACACATAGCCAGGGGTGATGCTTTCCTTTTGCATTCCCTTCTTCCTGCCAGGACTGTTTTTCCTCCTCTTGCTTGGTAGTTTAGGTGTTTGAAGCCATGTTTTGAATTTGACTTTTCTAAGTGCTTCTCCCTCTCTGTTTTCTTTTGCAGGCGCTAGTTCGACTTCCTCCTCACATCTCACAGTGTGATGAAGTCTTCAGGTTCTTCGAAGCTCGCCCAGAAGACCTTAACCCTCCAAAAGAGTAAGTGCTGTGTTGGATTTCCAGTGCTGCTCAGTTCATTTTGATTAACTGGAAGGAAAAGGTCATTTGTTTTTATTACTGCTGTAGGTGTGGGAACAGATTTTGTAGCTTTCAAGCACTACGATGAACAGGGGAGTCATGCAACCCTCAGAGACAATTTTCAGCCATCCTCCGCCCACCTTTGCATTGTTTCTGGCTGATGGTTCTAATGAGGGAACCTCCCCTGGCTTGTGGGTTTTACCTGATAATTATCACCAAAGAGTCATTTAGTTCCCAAAAGCATTGGCTTAGTGGCAGGGGGAAATCCTGCCAGTAAGCACTTGGCTTATAATTACCAGCTGCTTCTTTAAATGTACTCCTGCCTAGAGATACTTAGTTATCTGAAGGGAGCAAGATTGTGGTCTAGATCCAAAACTGTCTCTGGAGAGTCTATTCTTTCTAAGCAGGAAGCCAAGAAAAGGCCAGGAAAAGAGTTCCCATTGAACATGAAACGGAATCATAGCCATTACCTTGGAGCAGACAGGCTGATTCATGCTGAGGCAGTCAGGGTTCAGAGGACTAATTTATCCAGGGAAAGCGTTGGCAGGGGGGTATTTACAAGCAACTGTGCTGCCTTGCCTGATACTTCCTTTTCGCCTTCATAGGGAACAGGATATATTATACTGTGCTCCACAATAAGATTTTGACTTGGTCCCATTGTGTTTTGTGCTGCTTTGTTGCACAGTTTAACACTTGATTGCAGGCTATGTTACCATCATTTGCTTTCTCCTGTGTTTGCCCTCTGGGTCAGGGGAAATGGATGTGAAGCTTTTGAGTTTTGGGCACTTGAGCTCACACAAACCTATAGTTAGCGGAAAGATATGTGTTGGCTTCAGCTGACTGTTCCTGTGCTGGTGTAGAGGAGAGGACCGTTGCAGTTTGTTTTCCCAAGCTTTGTCTCTTGCACATACCTGATTTTATACAAGGGGATGTATTCCCGTTTGTACTAAAGAAAATGCTGCTAGCAGAGATGAGAGTAAAGTAATTCATTTTTGAATGAGGAAAAGAGCAGTTTTAAATTCAAAAGTCTGGAAAAAGATCCATTGGTTTTGCTGGGGATTTTTTTACCCTTCTTGTTTTAGAAAAACAGCTGGGGTGAATAAATACATGTCCTGGTTTGAGCCAGGATGAAGCCAATTTTTCTTTTTACTGATTTTTTTTTTCCTTCAGTAAGCTCTCTTGTAACTAGCAACAGTGTGTTCTGCTAGGCTGATAAGACAGTGGAATGTTTTTCTAACTACTGAGGCTTCAAGGCCACACCTGCACTCTGCCGGCTCAGACACTATGGGGAGATCTGTGACCCCCCCGTAGGAGGCTGAGTTAGACGGACAGCAAAATTGGCCAAAGATATTCCATTCCATATATCTACGTAAGCTCAGAGGAAGGTCAGAGATCACAGAAGACAACTTCCTTCCTTCTTCTTCTTCCCTTCTCTTCCGTCCATGGCCGGCGTCCGGGGAGGACTCTGTTCATCCATCACCGTCGACCCTTAGGCTCGAGATCTCCTGACCCCCATAACTCTCTGCTTTCTCCAGCAGCAGCTTCGGGATTCCTCAGGACTCTTCCCAGTTCAGGGAAGTGCTGTGGGAGTTGCTGGGGTGGGGGGAGGCGAGAGGCTTTTGCCCATACCTGAATATATATCTGTATATAATTGTATATATTTTCTTGTATGATTCATTAGTGTTTTAATTAAAGCTGTGCAGTTTAGTTTTCAATCCAGCCAAGTCTCTCTCTTTTTCTCTCTCTCCTTCCCTACCTGGGTTGGAGGGAGGGGGGATCGAGAGCATTGTTGTCGGACCTGAGTCAAACTGTGACAATACAGTTCCATGTTCATTGTTAAATACATATTACAAAATTAGAAATCATTGCAGCAGGATATGCCTGCACTCAGACCTGCTGACCATCACAGTTTCAATTTAGGGTCTAAGAAGGTTTGCAAGGGTTGCTTGATTCCACAACATCCCTCTGATGTAAGAAGACATCCTCAAATGCCAGGCAGAAACAGACACACAGAAGTGGAGAGAGGTCCCCAGAGTTATGGTAGAGTTCATCTGGAGGATCTCAAATGAACCTCAGGAATCTGCTTTAAACACTGTTTAAGACTCCTGTCCATTTTTTTGTGCTGATACAGACCCTAGAGCATTAAGGTTTTATAAAACAGGGTCAGGATTTGGCCTCTGCAAGGCAGAGAATTGGGACCACGGCCCATCGCTCAGCTGGCAATAGCCATTATTACTTTATTTCTCTTTTCCCTCCTACTACAAGTTGTTGAGGGCCTTTTGCTGAGCTCCCTGTTTGGCAGCCTTGCACCAATTTTCAAGTTATCCTTTTGCTCCCCTGTGGAAAAACAAAAAAGGCTGATTTTTCTCAGCCCAAGCCTTGCATCTTATTCCAACCTAGTAATAAGTGTGATTTATTTCCCTGGAAAATGTAGAGCAATAACCTGATTAAATCTCACTTCACTAATGTCTGCAAGACATTAATCTAGCTGGGTTTAAACAAATCCTACCTCGTCTTCTGTAAGCAAACAGATCTTAGGGAAGGTGTCTAAGGTTTCTGCTGGGAGTGCTTCACAAAAGATGTATTGTTAAAACTGAAGATTAGTCTCTACAAAAAGATGATGTAAAAGCCAATGGAAACATCTTAGTGTTTTTCTTTTGTGAACTGAGGGGGAAGGGAGGAGATCTAGGGCTCACTGGACCACTGTGTAGGGTCTGGGGGAAGGACACCTCCAGGGCAATTCTCAGCTTCAGCAGTTACGGCAGGAAGGAGTCTGATCAGCCAGAGATATCCCCTGTTTATTCCCTCATTTTGCAGCTCTACCAAACCCCTCCAGAAACAGTGAGACAGTGGTGCCCAAGCCCTGTGAATTCAGTCTTCCTGGGACCTCATGGGCCATCATTTGTCTTACTGGGGGTAGTAGGGGTGTAGCCTGGGGGCAGCATCTATACCACCCTCATTATTTTATGTATTTCTTCAGCTGCTTCTTTTAGCCCTTCTTTTAGACATGGCATTCAACTGTCCGGGTTCAAGGACAACAAATACTGCCAAGTGAGAGACTCAGCCACAAAAGGATGGCAGAACAGAGTTGCTTGTGCTACCTTCATTTCTTTCTGTGCACAATGAGATGGTCTTTAGTTTCATGATCACCTGCTGTTTTTCTGCAGCAGCTCATCCTCTTAAGACAAAGCAAGACCTAGAGTTTAATTAACTAATTTTCAGGAGTGTAGCCTTAATCTCGTGGACGTTTGGGCTGTTGAGCCCAAAGAGTTCATTGAGTTATTACATGTCTGCAGAGCAGTGACTAAGCATGTGCTTTCAGCCATAAAAACGTGGAAACTTAAACTTCAAGAGAGGAGGCACAAAAAAGTCTGGTTTGCCTTTCAGCTGGGATGTGCAGAGAGGTATCCATGCAGTGTTTTATGTATTGCTGTGGTTGTGAAGCTGTGCCCATCACTTCTGTTCCTATTGTCCTAAAAGACACTAACACTTCTCTGTAGTGCCTTAGGCACTGCTACAAATGTGTTTGGCTTCTTCCTTGTAACTCTTGATCTGCCCTACCCTTGCCTCCTGCTTCTCAGTCCTGTCCTCTCTGGGTTGTGCCATGTTTGGCTTGCAAGCTGCTTCCTGCAGGGTCATTTCCTGCTGCTGCTGTGCTCTGATTGCCCACAGTGCTGAGCAGCACACAATCCAGCTACAATAAAAGCTGGGATTTCCCAACACTGTTATAATCCGGCCAATTTGTTCAGTTGGATTCGCAGCTTAGGTTTTCTGTTTCCAGTTTTGGTGATGGTCCAGGCTTTTGAGTCCTGTGACAATAGGCAGAAGGTATTCCTTTCAGTCCCATTAACCCTCTTCTGGGTACATCAGCTTGCAGGCAGATTGCTGGAGAGATGTCTCAAGAAATCCCAGCGTTTGAATTGGCTGACAGACTCCCAAATCTGCACCTGCAAATGGAACTAGCTCCAGATCAGATAGCTTCCAACAGTAGGCTTCCTTCATGCTGCGAGGGAGAGATCATAGGACACTAAATCCCTCCATGGGATAGTCTAGGAGCTCACATGGTGAAGGCACAGCCATTGCAAGGGAGCCAGCACATGCTGGGAGCAGGGATGTGCACGGCAGGGTTTGGAGCCCCAGTGCTGCTGTTCCCAGGGTGGTCACTTCTGCTGCTCTCACTTCACTCTGCTGATGAGCTGCAAAGCAAGTAAGCTTCAAACCATCAAGTCTGGTCCCTGAGGAGCATTTTTTAACTGCTTGGTTTTGTGGTATGTGGAATTTTAGTGTTTGAGCAAATGTGTGGGCTTGTAGCTTTTACTGTGCCTGTGTAAGGACCAGAACCTGCATTGCTGTGGAAAAGGTACTTTAAATAAGAAGGAAGTGAACTTTTATTTATCCATTATTCTAAGTTAAAACACCATGTCACTGAAAGCCATTCATTTACTGGATACTTCTGTTAATAATTATAATTACTGATAACAAAAACAGAGGTAGATTAATTTCAGACTTCTACTGGGGATTTACATTCAAGGCTGAGGTCAGGCCAGGGCTCATAGTCAACAAAGAAAATCTCCAAAACCATTTTTTAAATTATTCTTTTTGACTAGAAATAACAGAAATACCTAAAGAGTAGGATCAAACAATTAGACATTGTGTATGGTCCACTGCTTTTAGGGTATTTTTGCAGTTAGGTTCAAAATATCACAGCCAGACCACTCACGTGAGAGTTGACTTTTTCTTTCTGGGTCTGGATCCAGGCTAAAAAGCAGACCAAGAGTCAATGATTCAGTTCTCCAATACTCCCCCTGCAGAACTGCATGCAGGCTCAAGTAAGGTTTCTGTTTAAACTTCCATTAATAATATTAACAACTGAATCTAAAGGAGTGTTCAGGATTTGAGAATATCTTTCCTGCGAGAATCATAAAGGGATTTTCAAACAATATGCAAATCCAGTAAAAATAGGGAACTTATGTATACAACATAATATTATGAAGGTTGATGCAGAAAATGAACTGACTGCTGAAGGTGCCTTTACTGAAGAACAGAAATGCTTTCTTGTGGTCTGTAGCCACGAGCTTTACTGATGGTATCTCTGTCACATAAATACTGGTGTAACGCTCAGATACTCAGATGCTAGGCAGCCACTGTAAAATGGAAGCTGGATTCTCCCTTTATCCTTTATGTATTAGAAATTCTGATAAGGAAACTGCAAAGAAGTTGCCTGGTTAATGCAGTGGCCTTGTTAAAAAAGCATGCTTCACTTTATGAGTCTATCACTACTAAAGCACAGTTCCCTAATATGCTTTTTTCTATCCATGAGCATGACTGTATTTACATATTACTATTTCTGAAATGTGATAGTTGAGTCTTTGAGCAGATGTACTATGAGGAAAGCTGTCTGTTTGGGTTTTTGTTTGTTTGTTTGTTTGTTTTTGTGGTTGCTCTTTTTTACGGGACTTACAGATAATTTTCACAGCATTTAGGAATGTGGTCAGCACCATTTTATAGCACGTGAGACTACAGTCTGTGCTTGGCAGTGGGATTGGGACTGCTCGATGCATGCATTTGAATAGGGAAATTAATTCCACTTCTGAGATGTAATATGGAAATTAGTTTTCTCTAAGAAATTAAAAATCAGAAAAAAGGTATGTTTCATTTTTATGTGATTTATTAGCTAGGAAGTAAATTGTAAAAAGAAGAGCAGGAGAAGCTCTGAATAAAAGTGGCGGTAAGATAAGGCAGTTAAGACCCATGGTTCTGAAGGGAAGAAAAAGTTAATATTTTCAAAGAATGAGTTAATCACCTTCAGTGGAATATGAGTAGCTAAGGATGTAATAACCTGTTAGGGCTGAGTTTGCCAAGAGCCTTGCTTGACTACTCCTAATTAGTCACCCAGCTCTCACGGATTTCAGTGGGAATTAGGTGCCACGGCTCTTTGAGCATCTAAGGGTAGTAGAGCACCTGTGTTTAGTTTTTCAAATGTGACATTTTAGGGCTCTATTTACTAGAAATGTTTGGCTTCAGCACCTAAATTTGTCATGAAAATGGTTTTTCAGCTTCTAACTCACAGAAGTGCTTTATATTGTCCTGCTCACAGTGTGGGCCTGTTGCAAAACTGTGGCTGAGGGATCAGGCAGCAATTCTGGAGCCCCCAACATAAAAAGGACATAGAGCTCATGGAGAGAGTCCAGAGAAGGGCCACGAAGATGATCCAAGGGCTGGATCACCTCTCTTATGAGCACAGGCTGAGAGAGTTGGGGCTGTTCAGCCTGGAGAAGAGAAGGCTCCAGGGAAACCTCATAGCAGCCTGCCAGTACCTGAAGGGGCTACAGGAAAGCTGGTGGGGGGCTTTTTGTCAAAACTAGAAGAGGGGAGGTTTAGGTTAGACATTAGGAGGAAATTCTTTAGTGTGAGGGTGGTGAGACATTGGAACAGGTTGCCCAGGGAATTTGTGGAAGCCCCAACCCTGGAAGTGTTGGATGGGGCTCTCAGCAACCTGATCTAGTGGGAGGTGTCCCTGCTCATGCAGGGGGGTTAGAACTAAATAATCTTTAATTTCCAACTCAAACCATTCTGTAATTCTATTCTTCTATGAAAGAGGAGTGAAGTGTGGCTGATTCCCAGTTGTGTCCACTCTGACCTGGAGAATGGGAGCTCAGCATCTGGGCCCTGGCTGTTGTCAGATGAGGCTCTAGATGCCCCCACAGCATATGCTTGTCTTTCATCAGTGCATATTATCATGATCTTTGGGAAGGTCTTACTTGGAGATTGTTATCTTAAATAAACTGAGTCAGTGCAGGGATGGAGGAGTCTCTAGGAATGGAAAAGGAGGAAATAACAGATGCATTACTCGTCCTCTTCTTTGGTTTCACATGGGACTTTCCCTGTTGTTTGCAACATATAAATGATTTGGGTTGGAATTTCAAATGGAGGACACTGCAATTTGCTGCTGGCTGCAGCATCAATGATACTAGCAAATAACTCAGCCTTCCTGACAGAAGATTTGAATCTTTTTGCTACTGATCCAGAAAATGAAAAAAGAAATTATATGTAGATAAATATCAAACAATAAACCTGGGGGAAAACAGAAAGCATGCTAAATGAAATAGGTTCAGTAACCACCAAAAAAAAAAAAAAAAAAAAAGGATGTAGAAGAATGGCAGTGGAACAGCATATATTACTGTTGTTACTGTACAGGAAGAGCTTTAATTCCTTGGCTTGAGTATCACATTTGGGTTTGCTTGTGCTTTGTAGGTCTGACTGTGAAAGGACATGAGGCTAAGAGCAGCAAAGATAGTTTAATGTACTGACACTTGGCACTGGTGGCCAAGTGTACAGAAATAGCTTTTGCCTGGATTGGTTATGTGCATGCTGCAGGGTTTAAAACCAGCATGCTGTCACAGGCACGGGGTGGATTAAGAATAACCAGACTTACCCAAAATCCATCAGAATGTGACCAAGATCAGAGCTTTGCTGACATGCTGCTGCTTTAGCAGTGACACCAGAGACTGTCTTGCTGCTGCCAAACACAATGGTAGTGACAATGCTAGTACAAGTTCACTGTTTATGAGCACAAATTCAAGAACATTTTTTAAATATATTTTTTAAAATTTCTCTGTAGAAGAGTTGGGACTGAAGAGGTGTTTGGAAATGCAGAAATGTTGCCTTTAGCTCAAGGGTCCTTTTCCTGTCCAGTAATATTTTTTTTTTCATATCCTAAAGGAACAATCACTGCTGATAATTTGCCAATGCCTATTTTGTAGATTAGAAAGTAATAATTTGCTTAATGTTTAACTTAACCCATAAAATTCCTTCCTTCCAGAGAAATTAAGTTTAGTGGTTAATGCAAGGGATTGGTAAATCTGCTCCTTAACTGTCTCATTGATTTATTTTGTGATGTTGGAAAGGCCTCTTACATATTCTGGCTGTATCTGCAGTATGATTATAGATTTATGGTTTCAGGGATTTGCTAAGAGGATTTAATTCTGGTAAAGAAACCCAATTCCTTCCATAATATAATTCTAGGAATGACCAGTAAGAAAAATGATTAGTTTTTAAAATAATCAGTGAGTGTTGAAAGTAACTTTACTTCCAAAATCTGTCAAGAAAGCCTGTTCTGCTGGTGCTTCAATATGCAAAACCAGTTAGGGAGCCAAAGTAACGAATTTATTCCTCTGGCATTGGGAGAAACTTGGGCTAATGAGGCATGATTGGAGCAGAACCAACATAACTGGATTCAGAGGTTATCAAGCTTGTTGTGAAGGATTTGGGGCACCTGTTATCTGTGAGCCCCCACTTCGAGAAATGTGTGGCTCAGTGCCACAGGAGCTTCTGAAAGTCTGTGTTTAAAGACTGGTGGTGCTTGATTTGATGCCCCAGAGTAGGGGCAGCCCATAGGGTCAAATCCTCCATGCTAGTAAATACGAGATCTTCAGGTCCACACAGAAGGGGGAGGCATCTGGTCCTGCTGTGCTTTGTGGATATGCGTGGAACTGAGGAGGGGAAGATGGGGGCTTCCTCTTTTTATCTGGATTTTGTGTTCTGGTGAGTCCCTGCTAGCAGGTTAATTTCACAAACTGAGGTGTCTGTCACCATTGACTTATGACCTGCCAGGCAGGAGGAGATGGGGTGGAGTTTTCACTAACATGACAGAATTGCATATAGCCTGTGTTGTCCTCTGTGTGTCACGTCTCTGAAAAACAAGAATAGGCAGCTTATGTTACAAATATAATTATATCATGGAGAAGAATCCAGCTTGTCATTGCTATGTCTATATTTAATATGGTTGCACTATTGTTTAATGAAGATCTTTTTCCACTCCGAAGAGGAGGGCACTAGGGACAGACACATTCAATGGGGTGTTTGCTGCCAGGGTGATAAATTATTCCCCAGTGGTGCCTGGGATCAGATGGGACTTTTCAGTGCTCTCTGCTTCCTATTGTTAATCACCATGTAATTTTGACATCCCTTTTTTTTAATGCTGTCAAGGATCAGTAGCACTTCTGGTTATAAAAAGAGTGTTTTTCTCATGCAGACATGCCTAGTGCAACCCTATATGTGATTCTGAACTGGTTGGGGATAATCTAAGACATCCTGTTACATTTGATAGGATTTTATCAGACTGTACTTTATATTACAAGGGAAGGAATTGCTTGAAATGTGTTTTAATGCTGTTAACTAGGCCAGGTGGAGTTGATCTCTCACATTTATTTAACTTGGAGAATTTCTATCTATACACCAGGAAGTAGAGGTGGTGTTCCTTGGTAAACAGGACTTTTGGACTCTTAAGAGTCTCTGGTACTGCTCTTAGTATCCAGCAGTTGCCACTGAAGACAGAGGAGGAAGTGTTAGCAATCAAAGTGTGCTGAACCACAGGCAAAGCAAGTCAGGTCTCTCTGGAGAGCTACCACATCCGGCTTTGAGTTAGGTGGAGAGCTGGGCATCCTTTCTGGCTGTATCATAACAGCACATTAGACAGCTATTGTTTGGTGCACCTGGTTTCACCTGTTCACCCCGTGCCACCACAGGTTTTGCAAGGAAAATCCATCTCATTACATACACAGGGCTTGGTGTTTCTTGTCCACAGAGTTTTGCATTCAGCTCCCAGTGTTGTTGATGTTTAAAATCTCAGTTGTGGCAAGCCTGGAAAGAAAAGACATTTGTGGCAGTAGGGAACCATCTCCTGGCATGCTGCATGTGTCTGAGATGATCTGTGTTGCTCTGTCCTTCTGTCTGTAGAGGAATGGGTTTCCTTCTTTAGGAACTGGGGTGTATAAAAAATACCAGACCTCAAGTTGCTCTGGCTGTAGGAGACACAGTGATCCATTAGTGGATTCATTTCCACCCTTTCCATCTTCTTGACTGGTCTGCAGTTGACTGTCTTTCATGCGTGCTGTTCCCAGAAACACAAGCAGAGGATCAAATAACAACATGTTTTGACTCCAAACTCTGGAGTGACTTACCATGTTATCAAAGCTTTTGATTTAATTGAAATTTCACAGATAACCTTAGACCTGCTTTTAAGTGCAGACTCAAGTGCCAGTGGGAATTCAATTAAAACCCTCCTCCCTTCCCCCATTAATGCTTGCATTTTGTTTGGGAGGTTTATGGAAGGGATTTGCTACTGCTTATCTCTAGCTAGAACTATGTGTCTGGATTCAAAGATGCCCTTTGTCTTTGGGCTACTTTCTTTTTCCAGTTATGCCAGAGTTTGGTTGGAACAAGCCTATTGATTGTAATGGACTATTTGAGATGTACGCTGATGTAAGGATTGCAGAATTTGTTGTGTTAAAAGCAAAATTCTTTCCTTGTTCCCATTCATATCCCTTAAAACAATTGGCCTAAGCTCAGGCAAGATGCTCATTTAAACAGACCTTGAGTATATTCTGAGTAGAGGATTGACTGTGGCTTTGCAATACTTTAGTCTAATCTAATAAATTCTGGTTATTTGCTGGATTCTTGCAAGCTGTATTTACTTCCCAGCTCCAAGGAGTTTTAATAGCCACTCCAGTAATGCTGACTGCAGTGCATTGTGGTGAACCTCAGAACATTGTATATGTCTGATTACATTTGCTTTCAATTATAGTCTTGTGGATTTGAAAAATCAGAGCAGTTCAGGCTCGTTTGGGAACCACTGCAAAAAATCACTAGTAAACTGAGATACCTAGTGCTTGAAAATATATAACAAGAAAATGTTGAATGTTGGGGGCCAAAAAACGTCTATTTTGCTTTATGAGAAGAGACCCATTGCAACAGCTATGGGGTTAGGACAGCAGGGGCACAATATCTAACAGATAAACCTTTTCCTTTCCCATCCAAGTGTGCTGGGAATGAAGTGTGAATGACTCATGCCAGAGACAGCATTCAACAGAGACTTGAAGCTGTCCTGGTTCACTAGTGAATTAGTTCCCTGTTGGATAGATTGCTGGTCTCAGTGCTTTTTCTAATGATTACAACCTCACCAAAGTTTTGTCCTCTCTTGCTAGGGGAGCTGAAGCGTTTTCAAGAATGTTAAGATTAAATTCATCTTATTGCCATCAAAATGCAGCATTTTGTGGAGTTGTTGATTATCCTCTAAAACTGACTAAAAGAGGAGATTTTTTTTTTACTAGAAACTTTTACCAAAAATGAACCTGTCAGTTCGTGTTGAAGCATGATCCCAAAACCCAGGATTTGGATAGTTTTCATCAGCCCTACTGAGCAGCAGGAAGTCTGCAGAGAGAACAGACGTGGACAGAAGCATCCAGCAGATGGCTTTACCAGTGACCCCTTCTGCAGTGGGGTTCAGGTCTCTGGGTGCTGTGTGGCTGGGACTTGATGTGCCATTTGCAGTGCTGCCATGGGTCTGGTCCTGCCCACGTAATGCCTCACTCTTCCAGCAGGCAGCTCTAAGTGAGCATCAGTCATGTGGCAGATCCTGTTCCTCCCTGCCAGCATCTGGCAAGCAAAGAACGGACTCATGAGCACGTTGAAGAGCAAGCCCTGGTGCAACACTTGTTTGAGGCTTTATGAATACTTGCTAAATGAAAAGAGGAGCAGGGAGGTTTTCATTGCTAAAAAAGCCAAACCACAGCCCTGTGACACTGGCAGCAGAGCAGGGAATTTTCACTCCAGGTGAGGAGAATTATTTCGGCAATTCTGAACTTGAGACCAGAAGGTGGGGTGTAAGGCTGCAAATACAGACAAATGCGAACAAGGTACACAGACTGAGTAACTGGAGTAGCTTTTACTCTGTAGCAGGGACCAGTACACATTTTGCCAGTGTTTTACATTTCTTCCCACAGGATGGGACATTTAGCAGTACAGCTCCCAAATTTGAGGAAGCATAATGTTTTTTTAGCTTGTGCATAACTTCTGCAGTCCCTGCAGCCAGTAACCTGGGGGCTGAGGCATCTTGTTGGGCCTGGATTAGTTCCCTCACCTCCATACTTACTTTATAGTGAAGCTAAGGGCCACAGTCAACTAGAGAAAGCTGCAAGAGTTGTTCACATCCCTGCAAACAGCTTTAAACTCTTCCAGTAAGAAATCAGTAGAAAAATATCTTATTGTTTACCAAGTCATCTCAATTCACAAAGCAGGATTCTGTTGGATGTGCACTAACAATGCTATTAATGTTCATGATGCATCGGTGTCATCCTCTGGGGGGAGGAGGAACCCCCTGTGGCTGAATGACACAGGCCAATCAGCTAATGAGATGCTCTTCTTGCCAGGCCTGACAAATAAGCTTCTGTTAATCTTCATTGTTATTGTTTTCACACTCCTCCCTGTATTCGGGAGGGAGTTGTTTTACAGATGCTTGGCTGAGGGATGGCAGGGTGACCCGTGCTAACTAGCAGGCTCTGAAGGTGAGCTGGGACTTTAAGAAGAGGCAGACATTCAGCAGACAAGGAAAAAGTCTACAATCCATTCAATAAAGTAGTACGTTGGAGTGAGTGGTTGCAAGAAGTAGGAGTTCTGCAGAGGACAGAGATAAAAGGAGGCTTTCAGGCAGGAGAAAGGATTCCTGCTTTTTCCAGATGTACCATTTGCATTCGGAGAAGGAGAACTGCCAAAAGGCCAGGCTGATGAAGGATGCTTTGTGGTGCTTCCAGCCTATGAAAAAAATGCAGTACTTTGAAAGTTAGGTGCCTTTGGATTATTAGGAAAGGGATGAAACGGGCATTGTAAGAAGAGTCCCTTTCCCCCTCTTATGGAAAGCAGGTCTCCAGTGCATTATGCAATTACTAGCTTTTTTCCTTCCTTTTTTATCTGCTTTCTCTTAAGGCTTTTTTTTTTTTTTTTTGGTAATACATTCTTACATCAATCATTCAGCATCCTTATAAATCAGAAAAAATTGTGCATGTGGAATTATGACAAATGGTTTATATTTAATTTTTTTTGTTGATAGGCATATAAACTGCTGAGCCTTTATTTACTGCCCAGTAAGTCCTGATCCCTGGTAGGATAAATAATGCTTGTGAGAGAGGATTGAGTTGTTATCAGCAAACTTCGAATTTTTGGCTTTAACAAACAAATGTTGCTTTTTGCCTATTCTAATACATGCTCAGAAGATCTCCAGTCTTACCTCCATTTCTGATATGGTCAGTTCAGGTATATTCAAATGCCATATAAGTAGAGCTGTATAAGTAGAAGATGTGACTGAGCTTAAGAGAGAACTGACCTCAAGTAGACCATTTAACTGGTTGGAACTCTTATCATACTTTAAAAATTTCCCAGTGAAGTTTTGCCAGTCATGTCTGTTTCTTCTTTTAAAGCTTTATCTTCAAAACACCAAAGCAAATTTCTGATTTTGAGTTAAGTAGGACACAGCCCTGCAGAGACACATGTCAAAAACATTTCACCTCCAAAGTAAAGCAGCTAGATAACATGAAACTTGCTGTCAGCCTCATCCCAAGAGTGGGTTGTCTCCTCCAAACATTTATGCACACAAGTAGCTTTCTACACAGTGAATAACTATTGAACTCAGCAGGAGCACACATGCACCCAAAGTTATTTGTGTGTGTATTCATGTGTGTGTTTGCTTGATGGGAGTGAAAAATTCTGGAGAGGATTGAGATATAAAGAACTTCCATTCATCATTAACCCCTCTGCAAATTATGTTAACTCTTCTCTCATGCTTGGAGATGGACACGTGTGGAGTATGTGCACGCAGGCATTAGGGCCAACACAACAAATTAAAATTTAATTAAGTCACCAGCTTGCAAGTGATGAGGGTATTCTATTCTCAGAGACTCCTAAACACAGACATCACACAGCAAAGTCAGCAGAGACTCAACTGGCCTGAACATTTAGCAGTTTTGTGTAGCAAATAATCTGTATATGCCCTGAATGTGCTTTTTATGCATTTATTTGTAGTGATATTTCATAAAGAAAGCAAAAAGGGGTTTGAAAGCAATTAGGTATGTATCTTCATCTGTACCTTTGAGGGAACCTTTTAGTTGTGTAGCTGTAAAATCAAGAGAGCACCAATACAGTCTCCATAAGGGAATGCAACAACTCTGAGACAAAGGAATAAGCACAAGGCTCTGTAGAATACTTTTCTGTGGCTGTACTTGCTGTAAAATCCTGCCAGATACCATTTTCACTGTGGTTTGTTCTTTTCAGCTAGCACCTGCTAGGGAATGCTGTGGAATTCAACCATCAAACAGTTCTCATTCCAGTATAAAGGTCTAGGTCACTGTAAGCTGTCTAGTGGCTATTGCAGGCAATTGACTTATTGTCTCCTATTTTATATACGTACATAAATCTCTTACTTGACATTTTTTAATTCTGCCTTGTTCTTTTCTCTTGCTTTCTTTTTGCTTTCTTACCATCCCTGACTGCATCAGCTTCTCTGCCTCATATTGCCATATCTTTCCTTGTGTCATTTTTAGCTGTCTCTGGGTTTTTTCATTATCCTTACATCCCTTGGATACTGTTTTCTTCCTTGTCAATATGTTCTGTCCTTCCCCCAGCATGACTATGCTTGTTTCTATGTGTCCCACCAGTACCCTCTATGTTTGGTTTATTTGCTCTCTGATGTATTTCTTCCACCACTTTCTCTCTTTCCCATATCTTTTAATCCCCAATCCCATGTAAGAGATAACAGAGGGATGATAAGACTGTCCTGGACATAGGCAAGATCCTGAAGCTGAGGATGAGTTTGCCCCCACTGCCTTGAAGAAATTGCCCAGTTGCTGGATTTGCTGCTAGCATTGACTGCAGCCAGGACAAGCTAGTCTGGGGCCATAACAGAAACTGGGAGTAAACCTTGTGCCACACATGCATTGTGCTCAGGGCAGGGGTCTACCCTCACCTATCTTAGTGGCCCTGCTAACTAAATCTCAGCAATATGGGGAAGCCTTCTTTTATGTCCCGCTGAAGGCATCTTCTTTCAGGAGAAGTGATGGAAACCTAATTTGGCAGAAATCGTCAAGGTTTTGTGCTGGTTTATAACTTCTGTAAAAGTTATCTCTGTGATCTGACAAACAGAAATTCATCATCTCTGGCCTGAAGTTACTGGGTAATTAATCTTCCTGGTGGATAATGCAGGCTGGTTTTTTGGTCTGCAGGCGTGGAGAGCTGTGAGCTAACCCACAGCACCGCTGAACCTTTTCTCCCTCCCTTACTTCTTCATTTTCCCATGACCTTAGGAAAAAAAAATAAATCTGCACTTCATAGGTCTTTTTTTTTTTTTTTTTTTCCCTAAATCACACTTTATGGAACACAGTTTTAATACTGTATGGTGCGTGTTTAATGATGTCCATATGGGTTTGTGGGTACAGGAATTAAATACATAACGGTTCACGATGACATAACACGGAAATGCAACTCCCGCAGTGCTGGTGTGTAGGCTGTAAAGGGTTATTAATAAAAATGAAGGTTTTAAATAGAAAACAAGCTTAGCAGCACCGTTTTGGCCTCAGGCCCATCTTTGAGTGATGGAAAAAAAAGAGGCTGGAATATATGATCTTTCCTCAATACATGAAAATAAATACATTTTGCCACCATCCCTTGCTAAATGTTTCAGAGCGAAGGCTACAGGCCTGATGCATGGCATCTCTCTTCAATCAGAGCCTGAGCTCAGGGAGGTCTGGAGGGGATATTTCAGCAGGGTGCAGAACACATCAAACAAATACTAAGGGGGAGATTGATGCTTTAGATTATTAAAACGGGGTAAGGCCACAATGTTTTGATTGGCAAAGTCCTTCAACAGTTGGACATTAGTGTTTCAGAAGAGCAAACTGCTCTGTTTGTGGGTGAGCCAGGAAAATAACAACTCACATAGTTTGGGGGAATGACCTCAAGGAAATCCCATCCCATCTTGTAACCAGAGTTGCTGCATCAGTAAGCCAAGGAATTACATAATTCGCCTATTAATATTATAGACAAACAAAATCTTTTTGTTTAATCCTCTGTATTCAGCCTTGTCCTAGCAGTTCCCCCAAACCTTTTGTTTTAAGTCTTCAGAACAGGTGAGACAGCAGTGGATAATGTGCTGAGCATCTGTCTCTGAAGATGCTGTGTCTGAGACATCTCTTGCTGATTTCCCACCAGTTGCTATTGACAGTAACTATATGGGCAGCCCCAGCACAAACTGAATGTGGTTCTTCTCTTGGCTGGTTCTTTACCCAATGTTTTTGCTGGAGTTTGAGATGGTCCCAGAGCAAAACACACAGATCTCAATGCACATAAACGAACCTAGGATCTGCTGCTTGGGATTTTTCATGTTGCAGACGTGTCTCAATTACCTCCAGGTTGTAGTCCAGCCTGAGGGTCAGGACATGCCAGAACCAAAAGTGATCCTTCCCTGGTTTCTATGTTGTGAAATCCCAGCTGCAGCCCTCTGCTCCTCCTGTAGTCATTGCTCTGTCTGTCCACATCCTTCAGCTCCAGCACTCGCCTCAACCCATCCTCACACCTCTGAATCCTGGCAGATAGTTTTTCCCAACAGTAAGCCATGGAGGATGCATTGAGAATGCAGGAGAAATAGGACTTTCTTACTTTATCCAATGCTGTCAGGGGCAAATCCCAATGGTCTGCTACTTCCTTGGTGCCTCCAGCTGTTATTTCCTGTGAGAAACAGATGTTGTTAGCCTAGGGGCTTCTGTCCAACCACTAGCTACCTCAGCAGAGGAGAACTCAGCTTATTGTATGAATTTGCAATTCATGCTGAATACATGGCATTGCATTTTTTCCCACCTGTGACAGTGGGACAGAAATGTGGGAATGTGGGGCAGTCCTGTGCTGCTGTGTTCACCCTTGAGCCCCCTGGCTTGAAACCAAGAGACTCTCTAAAAATTGATTAGAGCAAACTACTTCCTGTCTGTGTTCTGCCAGAGAGATGCCTGGGCTCTGCCATGCAGAGTGTTCTTCCACCCCCTGCTCCATACTCTGGGTCATCTCAGGCACACCTAAAGCTGTTGGAAAATTATGTCTCTTTTCCCAAATTTCTTTGTGCTGACAGAGGTCAGTCGTTTTCTGAAACTGGTATTTTCAAAAATAGGTATTATGTCCCTTTAAATAGCACAAATCACATGGGGACAGGATTATTTTTGTCCCCTGCTGACTATAATCTATCTTTTTTTAGTGAAACCAAAATCTTCCCAGGGGTTGTTCCTAAGAATAATACTGAGAAGAAAGCATCCTGTGAATCATATGGTAGCAGCAGTGGCAGTAGCACTGCATTGCCCTTCTACAGAGCTACCTCACTATAGACCTCGAGGTACAGCCCAACATGAACCGGCTCTTTCAGCTTCAATGTGAAATACAGGTTTTATTTTAGAACTGGGAAAGCAAAAGTATAAAAGTGGTTTTGAAGGGTCACCAAGGCTGGAACAGGAGCCAGAACGTCTGAATTGTAGCTTCATGTTACAGGTCTCAGCATGCTTCCTGTTACTTGCCTTTGTGAACACTTCTAGCACACCAACAGTTTGGCTTGCTGCTATACAAATCCTTGGATCTGCAGGATTGGGTCAGCTTCTGTATAAATTTTTTGGAAAATGCTATATGTGAGGAAAATGGGGCAAAGAAAACATTGAAGTAGTTTGCCCTAACTTACAGTGGGACTAGGATTCAGAATGCCCTTAAATTCTCTGCTTCAACTGCTCCCCCCCCCAAGTCCTCCAAATGAACAGACACTCATCCCTTGCTCGTAAGCATCTGAAGGGAGTCTTTCGCTCAAGATCAGCCTCACCCTGTTGTCCTCCTATCCCAGCCTGTGTAGAAGAGGCACAAAGACCAGTCCATGCTTTGTTATATGCCAGGACAGTACAGAGAGCAGGGTGGGCTGTAGCTGTCATGTGAATGAAGCAGCTTCTTCCATGCACAGACTCTGCCCCATGGCAGTTCTGTAAAGGATCAGTGTGAGTGTGGAGGAAGGTAGCAGGCCTGAGGATTTCCTGAATCTCCTTTTTCTTCCTCAACCAAATCTCTGTAAGTACTAGGAGCACAGTCTGCTGTAGAAGAATCAGGAGCCTACGCTATGTTTCAGATCCCAGCACATCAGTCCATTTGGGGTTGCAGGCTTGGTTCCCTGTGACACTTGTCAGGATTATTCCATCTGCAAGTCCTTGTCCAGAGTGAGCCATGGATGTCTCCTGATGTCCCTTACTGTGGTGTTTGCTGGTGGTAGCTTGCATTGCCCCCAGACCCACAGGGTTGTTTGCACAGGGAGATTTGGCTGGGGCTGTTCAAGCAGTCAGGCAGCTGTGTAGTTTGGAGTTTGAGCAGAACTTTTCTGGTCCAAGTTACTTTCCCAAGTGAGTGGAAGAGGGATTTGTCCAAAATGCATTGCCTTTCCCGCTGGCTTTGTTTTCTCCCTGCCTGCCCCATCCTTCATTTCCCATCCTTAAGTCTTGTGCCTGTTGAATTCTGAACTAACACAAGCACATCTGCCTCAGATAGACCTTTAACTGCCTGACTTTCCCCTCAGGAGCTATTAAGGCTTTCCATTGGTGTGTGCTCCATTACCCACGCTCTCCTGATTCTTGCTCCAACACCACTTTTCCTCTCACAGGACCCTTTCCTTCTCTGTGCTGCCTCACTAGATTTTGTGGTCACCAAATGTGCGGTCTTCCTAGCAATTCTTACTGTGCAGCCATCTGACCAGAGGCCCCGTGCTCTGTCCTCCTTTGTGGCCACTAGCGCTGAAGATAGACCTTGCCCTACGCAAAGCTGTCCCTGAGCGTGCCCGTGCCAGTGGGTGAAAGAATGGGCCCTTGCATGTAGCTTTTGTTCTCAGTGCACAACCCACCTCCTGGAGCAGCAGATCAAGACAAACAGCCTTTCTGTGCAGTTCAGTAAGCAAGTGGGGCAGTGCTTCTGAGCCGGCTCTTTAACAGCAAGGGCATCTTCACATCCCGAGCCTCATGTAAGTAAATCTGTCGTCACGCTTCAGTCTTGCTTTTGTATAACATTTTGTAGCAGCCCGTCTTAAACTTGTAAAAACATTTTCTGGGAAATTATGCGTGGGAGGTGGGCAACTCCTTCCATGTATTGCCAGCTAATCCATAATACTCTCCTTTATCCTCACAAATGAGGCAGGTTCTCAAAAGTAGTATCCTGTGCTGTTCTTTTATCTCTTTCCTTTTGCTTTAAGTCTGGAGGTGGGATTCTGCCCTGGATACATTTTAGAGCACAAAACTTGGGGCCAGGACTCCTGGCTTCTGTGTTGAGCGCTGGATGCTCACTGCTATACTAAATCCTGCTAGTGCATTATCTTTGGTGAACTGGAAGGGGTTGTAGGCATGCAAAACACTGGGTTTAGGCAGAAATTCTATTAAACATAGGGCAGGCAGAAAAAAAAAAAAAGTGTCACAAAATGCCCAAGAAATCAGGAAATTTGGAACTCTTTCAACTGTTCTTCATCTTGGGAAACAGAGGAACTGATACATCCCACTGGTACCTTGCTCTTGCACTATCCCAAAGTGTTTTTTGCAGATGAAAGCTCAAGGTTTTTGCAGATTCTTGGGACAAAATGTTTCACACTCGCCTGGGATCTGTCATCATTTCACACCTCTTCACTTCTCTTGAGCCATCACCTCCCCCTCCTCCAGCCTGGTAGGTGGCACATGAAGTATCACATCATCCCTGTGGAGGAAAATAAGCACAAAAGTATCTTGGAATCTGGCAAAGCACAGCTCTGCTGCAGGGCTCATCTCCCTTTTAAGAGAAATTAAAGTGTCTAAATCTTTTTGTCTTTCCTTCTTTTGCAGTTTTACTGTATGCTCTGTGGTGAAGTTTTGTTGAGCTACATTGATTTCTCCTTCCCAAGACCTTCTTTATGGCCTTAATTTAAACTAAGTAAAATCAGACACAGTGGAAAGCCATCATATTCCAGTGATGGGGATGGGCTTTGCAGGCTGTTTATCTTTTTTTCCAAGGACAACAGCACGTTTGTGTTTGTGTTGTGTGTATATCTTGGGCTTACACAAAAACTTCAGGATCTGATTCTGGTGGGTCATGCTGGCAGGTATCCAAACCCCATAAATCTGGTCACCCTGCTTTTCCAAATGTTTATTGTGCTGTTTAAGCTTTTATGGGCTCTTGTGTGTATTACATATGGTCTGAATAAATGTAACGCAGTATTGCTGTGCTTAACTGAGATGCAGAAGAGCTTCCAAGGGGATCATTAGAGCTGGGGCAGCTGTTGCTGGCATTTGGAGATGAGTGTCTTGGTTAAGCTTTCCAAGGTTGGTGGCTTCAGCCCTGTCGTGTTGATTTTTAAATGCTGCTTGATCTGAGGTCACAGGGGTGGAAATAAGCAAGGACCTGAAATTTCTCAGATTCAGTCCTGCAGCAAATCTCCCCTCTCCTAAACTCTAATAAAAAAGGACTGGATTTTGCATATATTCACTGTTATTTCCTCTGCTGCTGCTCTGGCAAGGTCTGCTCTGGTACCAGTGGGAATCAGGAGAAGCCTTTAAGGAATCTGTGGATTTGTAGTGGGGCAAAAGTCACCCACGTCGCTGTAAGGGAGGGAACACCTACAGACACTAAGAGCCAAGGCTGCGTTGCTCCTTCTGACAGATGGCAAGGAGGATACTCCCTGCTCTTCC
>NW_009952362.1:174743-238367 GCF_000747805.2 Chaetura pelagica | reverse complement strand
TCCGAGCCTACAGCTCTTCTCTGATCCTGGAGTTCAAACATGAGCCAGCCAGCCAGAGCCAGCCAGGCTCCAGGTGGTGGGAGCAGGGGCAGAAACAGGAACATACAGGACTTCTGTTTGAGGGACTGAAGTGTGAAAGTGGTACCTGGCCGAGGCCACCTCTCATGTTGTAGCCCTGGCACCATGGAGGGAGCATGCATGCACTTGTTAGTGTGTCATGGTCCTTCTGCTTTGCATCCTCACTCTTTTTTTGTCCTGATTAGACTGAGGTAAAATCAACCAAGCTTGGGAGCTTCAGAAAACATGCTGCAGTTCAACTGTGGGCTTTCCTTCACTTGGCCCATTTACCTTCTGCTCCAAGCTCTCCTTCTAGCACTGTCATTTCAGTTCCACTGCTAACCACACTGGCTGCAGAAAAAGCAAGGGCTTGCAGTTGAGCTTGCTGCCAGTGCTGGCTTTATTCAGCTTGGGCTTTCTGCTCCCTCTCCCCTGCCTTGCCTGGCTATTCAGATTGCAAGTTTTGGGGGCAGAAACAAGCAGGTTTATGCTTCTGCAGCAGACACATAGGCCCCAGTTTGGATTGGTCGTTAGGGCTAATGTAACATCTGCCATCAATAATTGACCTCTGCTTGGGGACATACTGAAGTAGTGGCGCCTTTACAGAGGTGTGGGGAAGGGATCGGGGTGAGACTGGTAGGAATTAGGGGAAGGGCAGAAGCACTGGGAATCCAAGGCAGTTCTTTGCTTCTGCAGAGTTTAATTTGACACTGAAATGCCTGTTCTGATTGCTTTTTATTTTAGTTTGGTTTTTATTAAGACACAAATTCACATATCCTCTTTGTGTTGGCTCAAATGTTGCAACAGAAAGTGAAGAAAATGTGTGTTTGCAGCCAGAGGCAGGGTGCTTCTGGCAGTAAAAATGGCTGGTTTTCCTTCCCTGTTGCTTTCAGTTGAGGATTAAAGTGTGTTACTGCTGGTTATGATGAGAAAGGAGCAAAATCTCTGGTAACTAATACAACTATATTGAGAGAATTCCTTTGCTAGGTATCTGATGCTGGATGCCATGTGTGGGGAGGAGTCACAGGGCAGAATGCAACCCACTTGGGTATGGAAGTGTTAATGTTTTAGATCCTTAGGAACATGGGGACACTGAACAATATTATAATGTTTTCACACCTAAAAGAAGCAGGGGAAGGAAAGAGGGCATCTGTTGGGCTTGATGGAACCTTTTGTTTTTTGTCTGGATGGAGCTTTTTCCTCTGACCTCTAAAACATGAATACATTTTGTGCAAGGTCATTTATGGATGCACTCTCCTCTCTTTGACCTTGATGCTGTTAACATCTCTGGGGTCAAACAGAGGCCTGGGAAGGGTAAATGTAAACAATGGGTAGGACTAACACTCTGGTTGTCATGTTCTACAGCTTGCATGATACCAATAGCTTCACTTCACCCTGGCTGGTTGAATAGGGGAAATAGTAATAGGAGATAAGAGGAAAATAAAAATTCTGGCATGCAAAGGGCCTGCCAAACCCAGCATGCACCTGAAATTCTCCCTGTCCTGTGATGTCGGGACTTTCCTGGGCCTACAGCAAGGGAGAGGCCATGAACTCCCTCTCTCCCTCCCTGCAGAGTACAAGCGAAGTCCAGCAGTCAGGGAAGATCCTGCAATGAACACTAGGTTCCTGCTGCAAGGGCATCCACAGGGTGTTTGGCACTGCAAGCAAACTCTTAGGGGTTGTATAATGTTACCATGTGCAGTAACACTGTTGATGTCAGCTAGTTACCGTGGGGAAACATCAGTCTTTAGGTTTTTTTGGAAGTATGAGGTGGGGCAGTTTATTACTCAGCTTTACACTACACTGAGGTGAGCATCCTGCTTTCTGCCACTGCACTTCTGTTGGTGGTGGTGCTGCTTTGACCTGCAGGATGGGTTTGAACCTGCCTGTGCAGAGCTTACAGGAACTGAGGTGTTGCAAAGTGCTGATTTGTCAGCTCAGAAACCTTCTCCCTCCCTTCGCTCAGCCCAGTGACTCTTCAGTGGGCTGTTCCCATTAAAAGCTATGATGCTGCTCCCACCTCTGTGTGCAGCTGCTCCCCAAACGCTCTGGGTAACCATGAGCAGAAAGGCTGAGGTGAATGTTATCTGAGGTGGGCTCAGGACATCAGGACATGGGATTGCAGCAGTACATTTTGCTGCTGGAGCTGATATTTGAAAACAGGTTTTAGGGAGACCCATTTATTAGATTGATTGTTCCCAGGTTTGGAAAATCAGTAGTTTTGAAGATGGAAAGCAAATCCCAGAGTCCTGGAGTGTTGCAGCCACTAGATCAACTACTGTGTGAAGGTGTTTAAAAGTGTATTACTAATGGGAAGTGATACCCAGGGTTCTTCCACTTCAGGATGTAAGGCCTGAGGAGCTCAGGGTGTGTAACAGCACAAAGAACTGGGGGGCACCTTGAGCAAATTCAGTATTTTAAGTATCTGAGGCTTGCCTTTTGGTAAAATTAAGAGAACAGGCTAAATTCATCCAACTTTCCTGAAAATAATGGGTTTTACTACAAGCCCACCTGGCTATTTGGCTCCCTCAGAACTTGGAGGTTCTGGCAGGGGAAGTGTGGAATGTGTGGAAAGTGCTATTATTGTCATACAGTTTGTTGGCAGCTTCCTTTTGCCTCAATATCTGTCTGTTCCGATCATCAGCCCTGCCTAGTAGGCACCGTACTAACATCTTGAGTGTGTCCGAGAGCAAGGGAGTAGGTGGAGAAGTAGCACAGAGAGGGGCTTTTTTCTGGAATAACCCACCCACTTCTCTCTCTCTGCCCCTCCATCAAGCAGCCTCAGTGTGAGGGACTTGCTGCCATTTCAGCCACTCAGTTCCCATCAATTCGAATGTAAAGGCAGGAGTGAGGGCAGAGGGTCTGAACACAAGCATGCATCATGTTCCCTGAAGCTATTTCCAGTTGCTCTTGGGCTGCTTAAAGCCATTTATTCTTTTATTACCATGTGAAGAGTTTCATCCTCCCCACTGGGTTTTCTTCCTGGCTTTCCACATGAGAAAGAGTGGAAATGTTAATTTGCCACTCTGCAGCATGGAGAGGACAGAAGGGAACATCAGAGCATGCTGAGGATCCACTCTGCAGGGACATGTGCCTGGAGAGGAGCTCTCAAAGTGGAGAAAAGCTTTTTATTGCCAGCAGAGTCTTTCCGTGTCAAGCGCGGATGGCTCCAGGGCTCCCACCTCTTCCCCTCTCAGGCTGGATGTTGAATCAGCTGTTTGTGCAGCCCCGCTCAGCACAGGGGACAAACCCTCTGGCAGAAGGATGCGGAGATGGAACAAATAAAGGATTTATAGCGGAGGTGGTTTGCTTGTTCACAGACAGCCTGCTGCAGGCTTGTCCTCATGAGGCAAACCAAGCCACCAGAGTTGCTCATAGGCTTTCCTCCCCGTAAGCGCTTTGCTGGCATGTCCTGGGGAGTGGTGAGGAAGAGGGTGGCAAGGCTGGCCTGCTCCTGCATGCCTCCTTCCTCTGCATGTTCCAGGGCTGCGACCTCCCAGTGTGCAGGGAGAGGGGAGGGAGGTGGGAAATGGGGTGACAAGAACAAACTTCCTGCAGCAGAACTAAGTGTGAGGGCTGGTTCTTATCATAAGAGAATAGCCCTGATGGGGGCAGATGGAGGGGAGCCTGTCCCGCCATCCCAAGCCCCCTGCTCTGCTCACCCCTCGCTCATCCACAGCACAGCAGCCTCACTGACGGTGGCATGTGGCCCTGCTAGCTTTGCCTGCAGATACCTGCACATCCCAGAGAGACAAGGGCTCTTGGCTTGGCAGTGCTGAGGGAAATGCTGTCCAAGCCACATGAGAGGGAGAGGCAAGTTAGCACCAGGCTGCCTGGGAGCATGAATGCCCTTGAAGCAGCTCCTGCTGCTGCAGTTACGGTGTTGGGAAAGCTGACACGTGCCTGCTGGGGAGCTTGTCAGGCTGTGTGTGCCTTGGTGAGCAGCTTCACCCCCTGCCTGGGTTCCTGCTGGGATTCAGCTCATGGCAGCTTCTTGAGCAGGACTTTGTCCTCCTCCAAAAACCAGAGGCCAGTGTGTAGAGTTGACCCTATCCAGTTTTTTTCCCCACACACTTCAGTCCTCCTTCATGTCTGCAGTATGAGGTGGAAGGAGATGGGAGAGTAAGCATGTGTCCCTTTTTCCCCCCTGGCTGAGGGGCAGGTTACACAAGAGCTGCGAAGCAAATTGTGCTGGGCTGGAAGTTCCCCCTGGAGGCAGAGTAGTCCCTGTGTTGCATGGTCCCATGTCACTAATCTAGGGATGGACCCCCAAAAGCCTCCTTAGGTCTAAAAGTAGAGCATGGTGCAGATGTGATAGTGTAGCAGCAACCTCAGTGTGAGAGTGGCAGCACCTGGGCAAGGTGGTGGTGATGCTGCCTGCAGGCTCCCCAAGCTTGAGGAGCAGTGGATTGTCCATAGGACCTCTCCTCTGAACCTTGCTGGCTGAAGATGGTTCTTGAATCCAAGATCTGTAACATTTACCAAACTAATAGCACTTGAAGGCAAGTGCCATGATATCTACTGTGGCTTGGCTGCTGCTGTTTGGTCCCCCCTTAATGAACACCTTGTCTCTGCTATTTTGTTTTGTTGTTTGTTTGTTGTTTTTTTTTTTATGGTCTGCTCATTCCAACAGTTATTCATGTCAGTGGTGACACAACTCATTTGGTCTCCCAGCAGATCCAGTGTAGAGCCCACCACAGGCACTACTTATTGGCCTGAAGTGTGGATGGACTAGGGTGTCCTCCAGCAGCAGTGTCAAGAGAAGGCTGATCTCATCAGTGCTGCTACAGGGAGGATTCATAAGGATAGCAGCTTGAAGTTCAATATGGTGAATGCTGTTTTCTTGGACACCAGGTGCCAGGGGATGAATTGGACCCCTTGTGCTAGCAGGAGGGCTCACCAGTAGGGAGAGAACAGCATCTTCTCCCATCCTTGCACGTGCTCTTCCATTATGTCTTGTCCTTCGTTCTTGCAAAGCAAAATGAGACTGCAGTGAAACTGAGCTGATGTCTAGTGTCTCCCTCCCTTCACTGGCTTCTGTTTTACGAAGAGCTTCCCCTGGGAGGGGCCACTTCTCTCTGACATCCCACTCTTCACTAGCAATGGCTGGCACAGCAAACAGAGCTCCCAGCAGAGCAGGCAGGGCTTCACCTGTCCAGTGTCCTTTCCTTCCCAGAAATCCAGGAGAGGGGCTTCTCAGCACACTTCATTCATGCCGGGCAGCCAGGGGCATTAGCAGGTACATTCACCCCTTGTTGACAAAATTCTCCGTGTTCAACATTGTCCCAGAAAGCAGATATTTCTGGCTGGTTTTCACACAAAGCTTGTCCGAAAGTCCATTACATGTCAAAAGCTACTTGATGCAGGGAGCAATATTTTGTGTTCGTGTGCATGTATAGATGTGTACACAGCTGTAGCTCACTGTCTTTATGTCTGTCTTACTGTTAAAAAATGAATGGCAGTGCTGGCACTTCACTGGCAACCTGCAGTTCAGCCTGGCTAAAAAACCTCACCAGCAAGCACACAAACTTAAAATAATTAAGGTTTGCACTTGGTGTTTTTTGAAGAACTCTCCTACCCGCTGGCAAAGCCATATTTGTTGCACAGCTTGTTGTAGCATGTATAAATAGCTCCACTTGATGACAAGGGGTTGGGCACGGGAAGGTTACAGGCTCTGCAAGCAGCTACTGCCACGTCGTGGGGAGAAGAGGCTTTACATGCATTTACTGTACAGCAAAAAGCACAAGCCGAGCGGGAAAAAAGATGCTTTTGGTTAGTGTGGATGTGGGACACGCTGGCGTGTGCATCCTGCTGTTTGCCGGGACGGGCCCTGCCTCACCCTTGCCATGCTTGTCTGGTGAAGTGGACTTTCTCTTGGCTTTCATGTCTCAGAGAGCAGGAATTCCTCTAGACAGCAGTGGGAAAGCTGTGACATGTTGCTATGAACAGATATGAAATAGCTTTTCCACCTGGCTTCTTATTAGGTGTTACAGCCCTATCTTTTTCCGTTGATCTTATGATAGTAACTTTTTTGTATTTAATAATATTGCATCTAAGACTTGATGAGGGAATGGGAAAGAAGCTGACTTGCAGTCTTGGACATTAATATTAACTACTTCAGAACCACACCTGCATCAGACATTTGTAAGCATATGGAAGAGATCTAAGATTATCTAATTGTCTGTTTTATACTCAATACTGGATTAAATCATCTCTTCAGGCCTGGGAAGTTGTGCTGATCACCAGGCTTTCCCTGCTCCTGCTTCACTAAGCTAGAGAGCCAACCTGGAAAGGGAAACTTTTCTCATCCTCAGCTTTGGCCATGCCGAGGCACTCAGCAGGTTTCACTGGAAGGTGTCACTGGCTAGCTTGCATTTTTGGCTGTGAAAATCTGAGTGACAGCTCTTCTTACAGTCAGATTTTGTGTGTGATCCTGTTAGGGGAGTTGTCAGCAACTGATCTGGGTGTTTGTTGTCATCCGAATAGCATTGCCAGAATGTGCAACCTGACACACTGTGTATTAATCCAGGTTTTGGCTTGCTTGCTTGACCCAGGAAGGATTAAACTCCACCCCACATCTGCTGAGGCTCCCTTGGGCTGCTGCTTAGCTACACTGATGCTCCTAAGCACAGCTCAGAGAAGGTCTTTCCCTCCACAGCTTCCCAGGCACAGCTCTTCCCTAGGTGTCAGGAGCTTCTCCTGCTTGTCCTGTATGCATCCCATCCTTTCGTCCTTGCCTGCTTCCCTCCCTCCCCAGCACGGTGGTATCTGCAGACCTCATACAGTCCTTATGGGAATCTAGCAGCCAGCAGCTGACCACTTTCTAGCCAGGCTGAGTTGTTCCCTGTCAGGCCCTGCTTCTTTTGCACTGATGAACAGCTCTCCAAATTGCTCACTTCAGCCTGGAGTGGGGAGCAGTTGGAACCACAAAGACTTTGAAAAATTGTGGAACAAGGGCAAATTTCCAATTAAAGCTCCTCTGAAGGAAAATTGCTCTTCACTTGCAGGTGAAATGGAAGACTCAGTGCAAGGGTAAGAGTGGTGCAGAATAAAGATTTAAGCACTCAAGCAAAGGAAAGAATGACTGCTCCTGGGGGAAGGGGAGAGGGGCCTGGGACCTCTTTAACCTGGTTTAATCAAGCAACTTCTGATGTTTTAAAATTGCAAGCAACTGTCTGACCGAGAGCTGGGCAATTTGCAAGCCACAGAGTTATGACCTGTTGGTAAAATGCAATTATGAACTGAAAAATCTGAGCAACAGCTCTTGAGGTTTTAGAGCTATGTCCAACTGCTGTTGGGAGACTCAGAGTCCCTGCCCTTCTCACAGCCTCCCACTGGTCAGCTCTGTGCCACAGTGTGACTTCTTGTGGGAGAGGAGCTGGGCCTGCAGGTCCTGGGCAAGGGGCACCCATACCCTACACAGGTGGGTCAGTGTCCTGGGAAAGGAGAAGAAGCTGGAAACAGCCTCCAGCGATGGAGATGCTGACCTAGCCTGCGGTGCTATGGTCTGACCAGGCTCTGTTTTGAGCCAGCTGTGGTCCCCTGGGCTTGGGAAGAGACATTTTCTTGAAACATCAGAGAAGAGGCACCAGTCTCAGTCCAGTTATTTGAATCACTTAAATTTGTACTAGCCGTTTTGTTCTCAGAAGTGTCGAGCATTCCCAGCTGTGGCAAGAGCTCCCCTTGTTGCAGTGCCAGCTTCAAGCAGGACGTGCCTGGGCTGATTGTTTCTGAATTTGGCCAACTGGAGTTTTCTTTCTCACTGGGAAACTGACTGGTTTTGTGCCCATGGTATTTGCAGAGGACTGTCAAAACCCCATTCCTTCACAATACTGCCTGCCTGCTTAAGGTGCTGTTCCCTGGAGATGTGCTTTTTCCCTTTCAAGGCTTTTGATGTCTTTTCCCAAGTTACAAAATTGAAAAAGGCAGCATGTGAAGTTGGCTGGGGCCAGCGGGTGTTGCTGGTGGCGGCAGCTTTGATCCTTGATGGGAGTTTTGCAATAAACTTGATCATGCATTTTTCATCATTGGCTCTGTGTGCATGTGCGTGTGTGCGTGTGCCTGGGAGGGGGTACGGGCACTGATCTTGAAGCTGCACTCAGCACGGACATAAATCCCACTGATAGTTCACCGCTGATGCGAATCCTTCACATCCCCAGGGTGACTCTGCCTCGAGAAATTTGACCCTGACATCTAATAGCTAGGGAGCTGCTCCCATCTTTAATCTCTCTGACAGTGCCTAGTCAGGGCTTTTAAAAATAATTTTGTTGGTCTTTTTTTTTTCCCCATATAAGTATTAGTTTTCTTTATCTGGAGTTTTGTAATACTATCTGACCCATTTTCTTGGAAGCCTACAAAGAGGGCTTGAGTTGGAATTATTAGCATTAGTAATTGTATGCACATTTTGAACTGTCATGATTGTCACATCCTTTTAAAACATGGGGCAGGACATCAAAAGGGTTATGTCTACTCAGAGATCAGCAGAGAAGCAAGACATTCAGTTGCCTGATACCTTAAAAACTATGGTGTGAGCTCTTTTGCCCTCATTATATTAAAAGTGACATAGGAAAAATAAGTCTGGAATTAGGCTTTTAAAGCTCATTATCCTTCAAGTTCTAATTAGCAGGAAGCAGGCTGTTTAATAGAGGTTTGAGCAACCCTGGGCTTTCAATTGATGTTGTGTGGGCAAGAGCTCTGGCAGGATTCGTGGGATGAGTGGAAGGACAGGGTTAAGAAGTCCTGGATTCAGATTCTGTCTGTGCTGCAAATTTGCTTTATGTGAGTTGCTTCATCTCCCTGTACATGGCTAAGCCTGTATTTTAGCTCTCAGGCCAGCTCCCGATGGAAGGTACCTGTGGTTGATGGGTATAACACAGCGTTTCTATGCTTTCTGATTCAAACTTTCCAAAGTACTGCAGGTGACAGGGTAACGTCATCAAGTCTGTGCTTTGGAAATATTTATTTTATGAACATGAAATATATAGACATACATGCATGCTTCTTCATCTCTTGTCCTGTCATCTGGGTATACCTACATATTTTCAGATATTGCCACTTATGCCACGGCAAGATCAAGTATGGCAAATACATTTCACCAACAGAACTTTTGCAAGACAGCTGTTTTTTGTAGCAATGGAGTCCTGCATGCCCAGGGATATTAATAAAAGAGGTTGTCAGGGCAAGGGAAATGTTGCCTGTAACAGAACTGAAAACCTTTTGGTTCCCAGAGTGCTTCCCACCCACTGAACACAACTTATCTTGCACACGCTTTGTGCACAGCGATGGATCACGTCTCACGGAGGCAGCTGCAGGGACTTCTTAGTCCCAGCTGGAGACTGTTTCTTCACAGCCCTGTGGCATGCAATGCAGGCGTCACCTTTCACATGTCTGCTGTCGCTTTTATTCTTTATCTGTGTAAGTTCTGGCACAGTGGGTCTCACTTCACTGATGGTGTCTGCACAGATGTTGCCAGAGTGCAAGTAGGAATTAATGGTGCCTGGCCTCCACCAGAGAGAGAAGCATCTCCTGCGAGTGTGCCCGGAGGATGCTGAGCGCAGTGGATGCAGCCGGCAGAGGGAGCGTGGACCATTGCTCACTGTCTGCTGGTCTCCCTGTGAAGTGCAGCGCCTGCAGACCGGCCTCTTTCTTCCTGTCTCTCAGCAGCCCACTAAGTGGGAACAGAGCAATGCGATAACAGATTGTTTATTATGGAAACATGCCACTTTTAGTAGATTTACAAGCAGCTTTGTGGAGCTCCTGATCACTCTGTATTTTTGTATTTAGTCCGCTACCCATCCTGAGACATCGTTGGTATATGTCTGAGCGGGGCTGTAAAAGACACTAGCAGGGACGTGATGGAGCCAAAGCATGGCTGACAGAAAGCAGCTGTCAGACGGCATTTCTCTCAGGGGCCTGAGGAGCACCAGCAGGCTGTGTCAGCCGGGCAGCAACTGTTCCTCTGTGACTGACTCTACAGTCAGACTATTCTGTAGTTCTTTCAAGGCCCCATGGTTGGGTGGCTGCACAGATGGTTGCATTGCTTTCAGAGCAAAGTGAAATAACACTGGTTCCTCCTATCCTCTGCTGCTTCACCCAGAGAAATTAGCAACCTCTTTTGGGAGCTACTAGTCAAAATCCCAGATCCAAACACCTCCAGACTTTCAGCAAAGTTTGAAACCAGTTCAGGAGCTGAATTTCAAGTCTTATTTTTCCTATGCCAAAACACCCAGAGCTGAATACCTGGGAACTAAGGAGGTGGGGTAACTCACAGACCAAATACACTCTGAGCTTTTCATTGTCTACCTCTAATGCATCAGCTCTCCCAAAATAATAGGTCATGATTAATACCACAGTTGCTGCTGTAATCACCACTGAAACCTGGATATGTTAGAAATCCATATGTGGATCTGTGGGTGAATTTGGCAGACAAAAAGCAGTCCCCAAAAGGCAATTTCTTCCTATCAAATCGTCTGCCAATTTTAACAGTTTTGATTTATGCTTTTTAAAGTTACTGAGCTCTTTGCTGAAAGAGTTGAAGGCCATCTCCACTGCTGATGAGATTGAATGCGCCACTTCAGGAACAAGACTGGCTTCCAGATCATGAGAGCTTGTATCTTTTACATCTGAGGTTTCTCTGCATACCTCTTTGGTCTCCTCCACTTCCTTAGCTCAAAAAAAGTGCTTCTCATTGCAGAAAAGTATGTCACATACATCAGTCATGGTCAGGTTTTATTCACTGCCAAGTTTGGGGGGGTATCAGTGTCACGCTTGTACCTGCTCCTTTAACTGCTGCTTCAACATAGGGTAGAGAAGAAATGTGCCCTGTGGGTACGTAACCCTCTTGGTTTCTCTACTG
Source organism: Chaetura pelagica (assembly GCF_000747805.2). NCBI lineage: Eukaryota > Metazoa > Chordata > Aves > Apodiformes > Apodidae > Chaetura > Chaetura pelagica. The sequence goes on along the minus strand of NW_009952362.1, from coordinate 227,455 downwards.
AAACTTTGCTCTTGGGTTTTCCTTCCCTTCCCTTTTTTTTTCCCTTAAAGAGGAAATTAATTAAACCAGTTAGAAGTATATATACAAGGGTGGTTTTTCATGGGGAAAACCAGAGCAGGTGAGCAGTTCTTGGAATTTCTTAGACAGAAGATGAGAGCATTGAGAGCATATAGTAAGAGACTGATGTGAGAGTAGTTAGTATAGTTAGACTGGCTGAGTGTAGCAGTCTGGAAAGTAGATCATCTTTCTGAAAGGCACAAAGAAGTAAAATAATGGCTCCAGATTCATCCCTTGTGTAATTCTTTTGAAGCTGGTGACTTACACCAGGATGACTTAACCCCATTAATTTTAATGGGTCACTGCAGTGTCCCAAGAGTTGCTTTTTTTGCTATGTTCCAATTCTGAGGCAGAGATAAAGCAGAACCTCAGCATCTGGGCTTGAACCCAAGCTTGATATCCCCTTAGGGCTGGCTTGGGCTTGTCCATGTTGTGGCTGACTCCAGTTGGAGAGGGAAAAGGATGTAGAAAGATGATGATGTGTCTGAGCCCCCATCTCGTGACAACTGGGTGCTGCCAGGACTTTGTCATGAGCCATAACCTGCCTGAAAAGCAATACCTGTTCTGAAAGCCAAGGGTGGCCAGGCTAAGCATGCTCTCTGGAGTTAACACTGACCCTCACCCTGCAGTGAGTCTTCTGATCCAAAGCGATTAACATGTGGATAGACAGGAGGTGTGGAGCAGTGTGTCAAGGAAAGGAGCTTCAAATTGAGCATAAACAGCACCAGATGAGCCCTGGTGGGAATCAGTGAGCAGAGAGAAGGTCATTGGCCTCAGCACATGACAGGGACTCAGGGGCTGTGGCTGGGGACAGGAATAAAGCATGTTTACCACCTATTGATCAAAGCAAGCTGGTCATAGCAGGAGTTGGCCATGAATAGTTAAAAAGCTCATGTATCACAGCAGTGAAAATTTAACCTACTGCCAGGAGGAGGGGTATGTGTTTGTCACCAGTTGTCAAACATGGTGAAAACATGGTGGCAGACACAGCTGTAGTGCTCATGCAGAAATAGCTATGGTGCCCCAACCTCATCAGGCAGCAGCAGGTCATGCACTGTGCTGAGTGTCTGCTCCTTGGGAACCTCAGAGCCTGCCTTGAATCTCAGCTCTCTGTATTCTGTGTCTCTCCTTGCATGTCTTGCAAGGATAACAGGATTACTGTCCTATTTCAAGGGTTGCCCACCTTTCACCTGGCTCCCTTGTCCTTAATTTTGCGATAATTTGCAAGTCGTGCTGAAGTATTGACCAGGCAACAGAAAATGAGCTTTGAAGAGCAGATGAATCAAAATGAAATGAGGAGTTGAATCTTCGTGCAAGTGTTTGTAGTGACAGGGTGGAGAGCGAAGCCCCATTTCATGGGGGCAAATGAAATGAGTGAAAAGTGCGGGTGCTGCTGAAATCTTGCCTGTGTGTCCTGATACGTGAGCAGCATGGCCAGCACAAGCCTGCTCTGCAGTGTGTGAGTACAGTGCTGCCACAGCTCTGAGCTCCTGGGTTTGTGTCCTTGGAACATACTACCTATGAACAATCTGGCATGATATCCCTGGCTAATAATTTTTAGTCATGGGGAATTCTGCAAAAATGGAAGAGTTCATTGAATGAAGGATATACTAAGTATGCTGAGGAAAGTATTTGTTACTGCTCACACGCTTTGCTCAACATTGAATATGAACAGACTGCAGCAGGTGTGAAGGGATGTAATACAGGCTTGGAAACCCTGGAGAGAGCTGAGGGAAGGCCTGTGAGAAGAAGAGAAAAATGCAACGTGATGATGAAATGAAAATATTTCTGCAACAGTGTTTAAGTGCAGGATCAGGGGCCATCCAGCTGTCTGTTGGCTGCTTTCAGCCAAAAGACAACAGAAGGCAATGAATGATCTCACCCTGCTCCTCTTAAATCGACAAATCTCCTCCACAGTTGCTTAAATATCAGTTTTTCTAAGGTTATCCTTTGCCAGCTGTTTGGCAAAGCCTGATGTGGGCTAAAAGTTTTCTTCCTCTTGCTGCTTCGTCACAATGCAGGAAACTGCTCAGGTGGCTCAGATAGCTGCAGATGGGAGGTGGGACAGCCCGGACATATTTCAGAGGTTTGAAAGTGTGCCGGCAGAAAAACCCTCAGCATGAAGCCAGCTTTTGGGAGGATAGTGCTGACGTACAGCTTGCAGGGATCAAAGCCCAGGAGAAGCTCAAACAGGACTGTCTTTGAAACGCTGGATCCTGCAGATATAATGTGGTGGTTTTATCTGACCTGTGAACATCTCTGACAAGGCATCAGGTCATTAGTCTTGTGTTTGTTATTGTAACATTTGCTGGAATGAAACACTGGCATTTTTAAATCACAGCTATCAAAGCGTATCATAAATTGTAAGCAGTTTCTTTTCCTTTGTTTGAGTATATCCCTGTGCCAAATCACTCAGTGCTCATATCTTTCAAACGGGGTGTGACATTACCAGTGAAAAGCTGTGACTGAGTATAAAATAATTTTTAAAAAAAGCTGCAAAAGCCCTATATGTTTGCTAAGAAAATGAGTAGAAGGTGACCCCTATCTCTTAAAACAGTTCTGCTTCCAGCCTCTGATAATAATTGTATGTTTGACTCCTGAAGAGCTAAAAAATCTGCTTTTCCTAAAGTGGAATTTAAAAGACTGTAGCTCAAAATTATATTTATATACTGTGCAGTTACTCCCACTCACAACCTGATTTTCTTCCTTCTAAGAGCCATGACAGATTTTTAAGAGGAGCAGTTTATTTTCAAACTCACACTATGGCATGAGATGAAGATTGGCCCAACTGAGTCTGTGTCTTTGAGGGACCAAAAATTAATGCCTGCCCTCCACTCTTCCTTTATGCCTTTGGGCTAGGAGCTCTTTGCTCAGCTTTCCTTGTGTGAAATGCTGTGGCAGTTTGTCCCTGCTTCTGAGGAGAGAGATCCACCCCAGCTTCTGAGTGAAGATAACATGGTCACGGTTGCATCAGCAACTGGATGCTCTGAGGTCTTTCAAGTAGGGTCTGTTCCCAGCCTGAACAGCAGTTTTCCTCCAGTTTTGTTCCTAACAATAATTGATGAATACAGCACCTTGAGACACATTTGCAGTTTTCTTGCAATTGTTCTTGTTATTTTTAAGGCCTCTCTGGGACACAGTCTCTCTTTGGGCTGGCGGGAGCTGTGACCTGAGCACATGTGCACAGTGGGGCTCACCTCTGCACATGTCCTCCTGCCATGTGCTCTAGGAGGTTGGCTGCTTTCATGGTTTTTTTGCCTGTCCTTTGAAGACCCTCAAGGCAGACAAAGTAGGGGTCATGGACAGGGTATAATGTTTGCATTTTGGACTGTTTCTCTGCTGGTTAGAGTAGTTTGGGGATCTGTTGGGCATGAGATGACCTGCAGACTCTGGGGTAACAGGTACAGGGAGGTGGTCAAAAATCACTGACTTTCTTTCTCTGTCAGCATCCCAGATTTGTTTTGATACATGTAGGGCTCTAAGATTTTAATGATATTGTTGAAAAAATACTTACTCTTGGGTAAAAGTGAGGCACTTTCCCTTTCCTATGTTTTTAATGAGAAAAGGGTCTTGGTTTAATTATCAGAGCAAATAAATGAAGCAATTTACTCCTGTTACAAAATCTTGCATTCTTCAGCAAAAACCAAAGACACATGAATAACCAGCATAGGGGATGTGCCCAACCTCTAATGTATGTGGAGTTCACTCTTCCAGAGCCTTGGTCTCTTCTGGACAGTGATTTAGAAGGAAAAGCTTTTATCTAATCATGAGATAGGTCTCTGCACAGCTCCCCAGGCGCTGCTAATAGATGGGATGCACAGCAGAGCTTGAAGGTTTTTTAATCTTGCTGGGTCAGAGAGAGAGCTGAGCATCTGGTGTTTCACCCACTATTGCTAGGTAGGCCAGAATTGGGTTTTGTGCAGGGCCTGGGATGTTCATGTGGTGATCTGAGCAATTTTGCAGTACAGTGGGGCATGTGTTACACAGAGGAGAGGGAGGCACTCAGCCTGGGAAGGGATGACAGGTCAAGGCCACAAGTAGCGAGGTGAGGATGGACAGGTAGCTGGTGCCAGAGAGCCAGCAGATGCAAAGAAGAAGGGCCCCATTCCAGGAATTAGCTTTGTTCTCAGAGGATGATTGGGGAACAAATCATTAGTAAGTAGGTTATTGGCAGCAAGATACTCCATTTTGTGCTTCAATTTGTAATTCCTACTGCTGCATCTCTTGGCTGGTGTGACCAGACTCTAGTTTTTCATTTGAGGTATTTTGCAATTATGAGAGTTTATTCAAGATAGCCCTGAATTCAGACACCATATTGGGAACTAAAAGCAGTGCAGATCTTTGCATTTCACATATACAGTTGTTTTTATGGAGTGCAGTTGTGACATAGTGCAGTACCTCGTTTATCCACAGCGTGGACTTCAGTTCAGGATGCACAAACATCCCCAGGACCTCAGGGATGTTCTTGTTATCCTCTGGTAGATGCAGTTCTGTGGGAACGAGCCACGCACAGCACAGCATGCCCTGATAGGAAAGGCTGTGATCCTGCTGAGAGTGTGGTTTCTTATTGTCCAGCTTCTGACATTTCAGGTAATACACGGAGAAAATAGTGCACAAAAACCAGTTGCAGGGCACAGTGTTTGCAGAAGCTCGTTAATATTCTGAGCTTGTGAATTACTGAGCAAGTGAGATCAACAGCCGAAAATGAGGGGGTGTAATTCTTGACAATGACATTTTCCCTTTGCCCACATCTGATATCTATATATCAGATAACATGAACAGCTACAGCAGTAATAAGCTGTCAGTGACCCTTTAGCTTCAAAAACATAGAGATCATTCATGTTGCTGGCCAGAAATACCCACAAATCATTTTGAAGGAACAAGTAATTTCTATTTTAGCCAAATTGAAAGGTCTTCTTCTATAACCAGCTGAAGGCATGGAAATAATTAAATGAATTCATTATGCCTCTTCATGTTTATGAACATAGAACATGGGAAAAGAAGTTGGAAATACCACACACCCCCTTTTGGAGATGTAGGAAGTGAATTAAAAGTTAATGTCTGGTTTGAGAATTGGACAGAAGTTACTTAAAAGGAAAAGGAGAAATTTACTGTTTTCTGCATGAGCAGGTCTGAACAACATCCAATTTTGTGTCTGAACTGGACTCCAGAATTTTTGGTCTATTCAGACATTGCGTTATTTCATAGCATTTGCTGGCACTTCTGTGCTCAACATGCCTTTATGCCTTTTACATACTGCATATGTTTTGATTGCATATAAAAAGATTATATTTTATTAAATTTTCCAGAGGTATTTAATATGTAGTGCTGGTGACCTTAAAAATTCAGTTGACATGATTTGGGGTGGTTTGGGGCAAGCATGTAGGCATATATTTGAGGTCAACATGATTTTTTATTTGCCCTTTTAATTAAGACTTAAGGAAGTATTACTATGGATCCATACACGTACTAGAGAAAACACCTGTCTCTGCAAAGTTAGTTTTAAATTCAGTATTACAATCTGTAAGTATGTGATCAACTATGAACCAAGTAAACTTTTCTAGAAGTTTTGATGGATCTCTAAAATTCAGGTCGTAATCTGTCCATCTCCAGTCTCAGGAATCGAATACTGGTCCAGGCTGAAATTGTGGTGCTGTTTGCTTAGTTTCCTTCCAAGGATCAACTGAGTTCTGAGACTGAAACAATCTCTTTCAGAATCTTGGAAGTATAGAGCTTGCTTTTTTTTTTTTAATTATTATTTTTTTTTTAAAGTTTGCAGTTTCACACCTACAGTACAAAAATAGCATCACTATTCACTCGTGGAGTACTCAATATGTTCTTGTTCAGCAGGTCTGATATTCTCAAGGGTGGAGCACACAGGAAAGGTTTGTGATGCTTCTTTTCAAATGCCATGTAGTTTAGCTCTTTAACCTCTTGGGGAGGAGTAGAACCTGCTATCAGAGTTGGGTATTTGCAAGGAGTTATGGTCATTACCTTGAAAAGTAACCCTAGTGTTTGAAAGGTTTTATCTTTGAGAAGTTGTTTCTATTTTTCTGGCTTAATTGGTGCCTGTCAATGATAACATTGACATTTAATGAATGTCAATTTAATGAATGTCAAAAAATGTCATTTAATTGACATTTAATAAAATTCATTTAATGAATCCTAGCAGTTATATTGGGCAAGACAAGCTCAAGATTTCATTTTTCTTTTATGTTATAGTATTAGAATCAGAGAGGATGTTTTAAGACTGCCTCATGCTGGTACATAATCAGGGAAGACAAGTCTGCTTTTAGTAGTTGCCAATCCAGCAGAATTTGCTAGATGTATTTATTAGATATGTTTTGGTGTTTTACAGTTTCTGAAAAAGCTCAGTTCAAAGGATAGTGATTAGAAATGTTTCCTAGAGTTCATGAACTTGCAATAGATTTTACATGCCATGATTTATGTCTCTGACTAGTAAATGAAAGAACCTGATGACTTGAAACATCTTCCCATGTGCTGCGTTGTATAAACAGGCAGAAAACAATTCCAAGGTATATAAAATCGGTGTCTTATAGAGAACTACATTACTTTTTAGTGTGCTGGACGGGCATTTGATGTAGCAAGACAGTTAACTGAGGACATGCTGCTGAGGCAGATTTGGGAAGCGGCTGTGTTTTAATCTCACTGTTCTAACTGAAGGAAGTGTAATGAGGAAAGGAAAGACTACATTCAGCAGATGAAGAAGTCGGAGTTCATACTGTGGGCTTGATCTTGTCTTCCCATGTGCATCATAAGTTCTTGCCTCTCCTGGAAAAAATATTTACCATTCCTAGGGCCATATGTACAACAGATGATTTTAAGAAGTCAGTGGAGAGATCTACCTCTAAAAGAGGATGTAAAACTACCGAGGACAATAGGGTATTTAGCAGTGCACTAGCTATCTGCTGTCTGTGTGCACTGCTGTCTTAATTTTTTGGGTCTTGCTGCCCTGAGACACGTAGCAGGAGCAGCAAGACAGAGAGGTCCAAGCAGCATGTTGCTAAAAAGCCAGATGAGTACTCAGAAGTGCTAGACACCATAAGAACAGCACTAGAAAGGAATGCAGAATTGTATAATACCAAGCATCTGGCAAGCTCTCCTTTCCACTGGGAACTCGGAGCTCTGGCAGAGCCTGGGCCATGTCTGGAAATGCCTGTAACTCATTTCTTACTTTGCTAATTTAGAGCCTTTCAAATGTCAAAAATGCCAGTGGCAGCCTGGGAATTCCCTGTGCAAGCCTCTGGTGTGTGGGCTGGTGCCAGTGCTCACACCACACACTGGGACAGGCTGTGGGGAATCCTGGAGAGCTGTGCCCAGACCTGGTGCCCACCATGGGGTGGTTGTGAGTCTGGTACTGAGCAAAGGAGAGCACTTGTGAAGATGCTGTGAGTAGGTATCCTCATGACTTGGGCAGCCAAAAGAAGAACAGGTGGAGGCTTTTCTGCTTTGCCTTCTGAATGGTGCTCCCTCCAGGGTCACATTCCTGTGGGACTCCTCAGGGCTTGTTGTCACCAGCCGCTGCAGATTCATCATGGAGAACCATGCTCACAGGTGGGATGTGGCTGATGTGTAGACCAGAGGGCATTGCTTGTGCTGAGGGCTTTCCTGCAAGCAAGAGGGGAGAGCAGCAGGAAGGCAGGCCAGACCACTGTTGTTTAGGTCACTAAAAGGGGGATTACAAAAACGTTGTAGTCCAGCTCTTGCTGGTAGTGGCAAACAAAGCAGACAGGAGCAATTGTCAAAAACTAGTGTGGAGCAATGATCACAGACTGGTGTGGAAGATTCAAACTGGAAAAGAGAAGAAATTTCACAGGAAATAGTTCCTTTTTTCCCTATTAGTTACCATCATTCTCTCTGGCAAATGGAAACATGGGAGAACAGTTTCTGTACTGTTTGAGAACCTTTACCTGAAGTATTTATTGATTTTGGGGTGTTCCTTTGCTCAGCAGCACTGTGAGCAGAGCAGCAGCAGAGGTCACAGCACTTAATCAATGCACCTCCTGGCCATACACCCTTCATGGTGGCTTCCATCCTTCAGCTGGCATCTGTCCCTTGGTTTGTCCCTGCTCTAACCTGTGCCGGAGGCTGGTTCGATGCCAGTCATCAAAACTTTTGGGTTGCTGCTGCACCCCTGAGTTACTGCGTGAGCTTGCTTAGTCACCTTTTCTACATCCCTCGTCTCTAAACTTGTGATGAGGTGACTCACTCTCATTGAATGCCTGCTCAATTTTATTAGATAGTCATCAACATGTTTCATATGCTCTCTGTTAAAGAATTGCACATTTATTTCCTTGAATAACTTCTGGAAACAGCTTAGGTAAACAGCTTAGCCAGGGGAAGCTTGGTACCCTTTACCAAAAAAAACATCCTATAGGTTGTCTCTCATTAAATATTGGATGCAGCATATGGGAGAATTGGGAATGATGAAGTATTTATTCAAATTGCTAGTTTCCTCTGCATTGAAATCAGAGACACTGAAGGCACTCCAGCATTTATAACTGATTTCCTGTACAGTGTAGCAAATTGAGATGAGAGTCCTTTTCTTGTAACTCACATGTGCAACAGAAATCGCTTAGCTAACATAAATCAGGGTTAAATTGCCTTTAAAGGCTCACAAAACATTTCTGAAAGAGACAGGATGAGGAAACCATTTTGCCACAGCAGAATATGTCCCCGTGATGAGTCCTATGAAAGCTTGATCAAAGAGGCTTACTGGTTTTTCATCAGAGCCTGCTTATGCACAGTTGAAATTCAGCAGCAGTTTCAACAGAATAGGCACAGAAATATGCACAGGAGGTAAGTTTAAGCAGGAATCTAGACCATCAAAGTATGTGATTAAGGACAATTTAATGTGCTGAGTAATGCAGCATGATTTAGATGTAATATATCCTAATCCAGTCTGATCTTTTACAGGAGAAGATATTATAAGGCCACAATTAGGTGAGACCAGGGCCCCATCTGGCCTCCTGTCTCCAGCAGTGGCTTATAGCCAAGACAAGAAACAAAGCAAATACAGAGTGAGCTTCCCTTGTGTATCTGTATCCTCTCTGCTTCTGACATTCAGCAGTTATGGGACTTTTTGGGTCAAAGCATCCAGAGCCTCAAGTACAATAGGCACCATTTATCCTTACTTCATGAACTTATCTCATTGCTTTTTGAACCCATGACTTAGTTTTGGCCATTACAATGTCTAACACCAGTGAGTGCCATGATTCAGCTGTGTTGCATGCAGAAGCTCTTCTCTTAATTTGATTTAAAGTGCTATGCTCCCAGTGTTCTTCCTGGTGCAGTAATTCAGTGGCAAAAGCCTTTTTGGACAATCTGTGCCTGTACCTGGGACTGAGGCTTGGAAATCTGTAACTTGCAGCTTTTCTTCTCTTCCTTCCCTCTCTTCTTTTGCAAGAATTCTCTGGGATGAGTTTTGGGAGTGACACTGTTGGTCTCCATGCACACACTGGCAGAGGTGGTGGTATCCTGCCTCCTGTGAGCAGGAGCAACTTGGTGAGAGCAGTGGGTGATGTCTTCTTTTGAGAAGGTTATCTTCAGGGAGTAGTGCCACCATGGGATGGAGGAGACAGTGACTGTGCACCATACACACAGCTGCAAGCAAAGTTAGTCCAAAACAGTGAAAGGAAGGTGGCTTTGGAAGGGGACAGCAAGGGGACTCTGTTTTTTCTTGTAATAACTATTCAAGCTGCAATTTAGAAACCTGGATGGGCCATGTGGTTGCAGATCAGATGTCGAACCCAAATCTCCTATGGAAACTAGAATTTGAGGGGCTCACCCTCAAATCAGGAAGGGCTCAAAAATAATGAAGTAAAGATTCAAAGCCTGTGCTGCCTTCTTAAGCTCTTAATCATATTTGTATGATACATATGCAAGCTCATTAGCTTGACTAGTTTATAAGGTACATTTGAATTTATGATTCTGATATTCAGGACTTAATTTAAAATTATCATTAGATGCATCTTTTAAACATACAGTGTGTCTGCATGTAGAAATATTTAATAAAATCCCAAAGGGAAGAGCGCAACTGGAAAAGCTGCACATGAGAATGATTAATTTTTATTACCTTGTTTTTATCACTCAGCATTTATGCTATAAAGGCTGTAATAAAGTAACACATGCTTGGTCATTGTAAGACAGATAGATTTGGCCTCCCCACAAGGGACAAGCAAGGTCAGTTTAGAGGAGGTGAAGAGCACCTCCACCCAGAGTTCTTGTTAAGGTAAATACATTTTTCTGTCTTATGGAGAAGTTTGCCATCTGAAGGAATAAACAGGGTAAAACAAAACCAGATGAGGATGTGACTCTTAGGCAAGATCATGGTTTTTTAGTTCTTTCCAGGAAAAAGCTTGCTATAAACATTTGTGTTGTCTTTTTGAAGGCTGCTGAAGTCTTGCAGTAGAGGATCACATGGCGTTAGCTCATTGCTCCACTGTCCTGCAGCTTCCAGACTTTTCCAAGCCATCTCTCCCTGGTGCCGGAGAGGCTGGTCTGTGCTGTCAGCTGGCCCTGCCCCATGTTTCACAGCCTGGTGAAATGCTGAATGTGCAACTCCAAAGCCTTGTCTTTCTCCAGGAGGACAATGTGTTCATAAAAAAATATAATTGTGAAAAATTCAAGAGGCTAATTCTGCATTTCCTCAGCCTGAGTCAAATACTGAAGTTGCACTCTGGAGCCAAATGATCAACTTCACCACTGAGGAATCTTGGGACAGGAATCTGTGACATTCCCCAGCCATTTAGGGAAGGGGCAGGATGCCTTGAACCCACCTTGTGCCCTTCTATACCCTTTCTACACACACAAAAATATGCTGACAGCTGTCCCCAAACACTGTGAGTCTGCATGAGGCTGAGATGGTCCATGGGGTTGTAATTTACCTTGGAGCTGTCTGCATCCTCTGTATGTTGGACCTGGTGGCAGAAGACAGGTTGTGCTGTGCAGGGCTAATCTCCAGGCTCCTCTGAATGCAGAGCAGAGGACACTGGTTTTCCTTGTCTTGCACCTCCCCTTCATAGTAGAAATCCATGGATTGAGGTGCAGGGAGCATTGCTGGAGAGGAGGCAGTGTCCATCTCCTTCCACCTTGGCTTTTCTGTGCAAGCTAAGGTTACTGGTATAGGGAAGAATTGTAGATGAGTTCCCAGTGTTGTGCTTGGAGTTTCTCAGGGAGAATTTGGATTGACTTTTACCTTTGGTTCAAGGGAGCTGTTAGAAGTCAGCACTAAATCCAACTGTGTCCTGGTGAGCCAAACTGGGCCACCATTGTTATACGATGCAGAGAAAATCACTGCAGCCTAACCAGAAGTATACAAGATATACATCTGTGCTGTTTGCTCTATGCCAGGGTTACAGCCACACTATGAAGACTTCTTAGCAGCAAGCAGAGACAGCTTCCAGCCAACAAGAAATGCCTGGGCTCAAGTCAGGTTGCCAGATTTTCTTCTTGCCCCTCAAGTCCCTTTTGCTTGGGGCAAGGAATTCTGAAGTCTCCCCATTGCCACAATGGGGCCCTTTCTGACAGAGCTGAAAAACTCGACCTCTCCACAGAAAGGACAGATTCATGTTCAAGAGGGTTCCACAATGCAACAATTTATATCAGGAAATGAGCAGAGTATTTTCTAAAAAAAAAAAAAAAAAAAGAAAAGAAAAAAGAAAAGAAAAATGTAAAAGGCCTTCATCTGTTTATTTGGCTTGGGGAAGAGATCAGCTGTGCTTTTATGATTACACAGGATGGAGTGCTGGGGGAAAAACATATAGCTATATGCATCCATGTGCTTGAGTTTGTTGTCCTGTTGCACAACATACAGAGTTAATTTTGCTTAATTATGTGTCATATGGGTGTCAGAGCTGAGTGAGAATGGAAATGCGTTCATGCACATGGTTAAACTTTTGCACTTTCAGTATCATGAATACAGATTTTAACCCAGCACTCTCCACATAGCTTCTGTGTGTCTGTACAGTATTAATGTGTTTGGGTGCTCCTCCAGCCACAGGTCTTGGTGACAGGCAGGCACGTAGTGAGAGTTCTCAATCACTCTTGATTTTGTGCCTTGTCTCAAATAGAAAATGTCAGTATGGCTGTTGAGGAAAATCAGTTAGGAGAGTTTCAAGATGCAAGTACATTCTCAAGGCTTAAGTTGCTGCCAGTGTAAAGAGCAGTAGCAAAGTTTTTTTGTATTGGTTTACTTTAAAAACACTGTAATGGAATCTGATAGTGGTGCTAAGAAAAATAGTTTGTGAAAAAGAAATCTTCATTACTGACTGCAAACCGTGTAGTGTGGGGAAGGAAGGAGTGGACTTGCTTTTTAAAACATTTCTGTGCTTTTAATCTGCCTGGCAAATCATTGGTGATTAAATAATAATCCGAGTTGAAGAGTCACACATCTCCACTGTAGCCTGCCCACACCACTAAAGACTTCTAGGAATTAAGGAACATGGGAACATAAATGTCTGCAATGTATTTAAACATTGAATTAGCAAAAGCCAACAAATAAAAGGACCAATTTTAATTTATATATTAAAATACTCAAGAGGATACTGATTAACCTGTGTTACTGAGGGTTTGTCACTGTCTCATCTACTTTGGACAGCAAACACTGAGAAACAGACAATAAGATGATTTACTCCCCCTTTAGCTTTTGTCTTGTCTGATGAAGTGTTTGCTGTACAGCTCCCCTGGCCATGCTCCTCCGTGGGTCTGACAGCTCCTCAAGCTTTGCAGGCACTGTTTTCTGTCAAGGTTGAAACTCATGGTTGTCTGAAATCTCTGCTAAACAAGCCAAGCCTTGCTTTACTGAGAGGCAGAGGCCCCAGGCTAAAAGGTGACATATCTGAGAAAAGAGGAATCCCACAGAGTGAGTTTGCTTGGTCTGCTGTGCCGTGGCAAAGGGGAGAAGCTTTTGAAGAGCGGAGACCACAGGGATGAGGTCCCCCAACTGAATATATCACCTCCAAGGGGGAGCTGTGCAGGAGCCGAGTTGCAGCCTTGCAGCCCCTCAGTTGATGCAGTGTTGCTTTGAAGGTTTCCTCATTCCTGCAGGAGATTTCTGCTGACTTGTTTCATCTCCATGGAGGATGAAGAAGAAACCTGTTGGGCCAAATACAAATCAAACTGAATTAGAATTATGGCTAATGAGGTAGGCATGGTCCATCACAGGCACACCTGGTCACCTCCAGTCTTCTCCACTTGGAACATTTCTTAGGCTTTATCCAATAAATGTCAGGATAGACCTCATTTGTTAAACAGCTTTCCAGTTGTGCCACTACTTGTTTGTGTTCATTAGATAGATAAAATCACACACATGCACACACCAATGTTTACTAACTGAATACAGCAGCAAAGGCAGTCCCTAAATCAAGGGTATGCCATAAAACTTTCCCGTAACATTGTTAATAAAACTCTCATAATTAAATGAGATTGCAAGTGACATACAAATTCCATTACATAAGATATTTTTATCTTTCACAAATGTTGACTGTGAACAGCTTCATGAGATAGCAAGGCCATCAGCTCTACAGCAGTGGTCATGGTCTTCCTCTCTTTTGTCATTAAAGCAAGAAGAGTGTGTCCAGCTTGTGTGATGTGCTTGGCACCAGCAATACTTTAACATTGTTAGCAGTACTTCCCTTGCCAGTGATGAGATTTAGTGTCGGCTAAAGGTGGTGCCGCACAGGAAGGCCTTAGATAAAATTGCTAATATTGTAATATGAAAAAGGCTAGAAATGCGCTACTTTTGTGAAGGGCATTTGTTCAAGAATGGAGTGATCCTGGCTAATGAAGAAGGGACCTACCAGTGCTATTTTTAGTTCCACTGACTGGTTTCACTGCTATTCTTGTAGCTATGGCTGGCAGGGAAATTGTGGTGGTGGTGTCTGATCTCTTAGAATAATGGAAGAAGAATGGAAATATGAGTGTGTGTATAAAGACAAAAAGATAAAAAGAGCAAGAGCTCAAAAGAAGGTAGCTTCCCTGTGCAGCTGCAGAAGTGACATTCATTGAACCTTTCCTTGGAAGGGTTTTTCTTCTGCAGGGCCAGGTTTTGTGTCTGATTTAAGGACTAGCAGTGTGCCCAGTGCAGTCTGCATTGCAGGAGAAGACCAGAGTTTCTACTTGGAATTTTTTATAGTTATGAGAAACCATTAAGTAATTTCCTTTATTGTTTTGGAGACATAATCCAATACTTCAGCCTCACACTAATGCTCCTCTGAAAATAGCGAGGCTGAGATGTATTCACTTTATAAGATTGTCACATGGGAAAAGACATCAATGAATCACTTGCAGAATAATAGAACATGAAAAATAAACATGGAGTCAGGCAGGGCTCCTTGCTGCTGCTATTGCAAAGCAACAGCCCAGGCTTTCTTCATTAGCAGAAAGGAGTGTGTAAACAAAGAACACGCTACTCAGCTAGAGAGATTATTTACTATACCTTCTTTGGTTTCTATTTCAGCAGTGATTTTTTCCCCATCCTCACTGTGAGGAACAAGTTTTGGCTTTTACAGTTTCACTGGGGAAATGAGCTCCATTTTACTTGATACCACTTTGTCCTGATTTTATGAGTGAAATTTGGGTGTACTGAAAAGTGACAAGACAAGGAAATATGGCATACATGGACTTCAGGAACTCCAAAATCAGAAACTGATAAGACTTGACTTTAAGAGTTACAGAAAGAATAAATGAAAATATGAAAACCTACCCAAAAGATCGATTGATGTGTTGGATTTTTTTTAAAGTGAGCCTTGTGAGTTGAGGAGTGGTGGTGGTTCAAATACATATTTGTAATGATCATTTAATTTTTTCTGGAAGGATGATGTTGTGCTTAAGGCTGGGAACTAAGACCAGAAGTTGTAGGTTTTGTTGCCTTCTGCTGGAGCTCCACATCAATGAAGCATGTAATACACCTGTCTCCCTCATGTTTTCCTTCATAAATTTGGGGCAGCAGCCATTTCTTTTTGCGAAGTATTTAGTTGAGTGAAGTTCCCAGTTAATTTTGATCTTCATTTTCATTATGAGAAGGACATTTTATAAGATTTAAAATGTTGCCATACCAAGGACCTGGGGGGACATCCTGGTTGCAAGTAGGAAGGTGTATTATGGTGCCTCCCTTCATGTGATGTTCCTCACAGTAGCCTGGTCAGAGACTGTGGCATAACATAACACAGTTATAAGCCTTCTACACTGAGAGGAGAGTGAAGCAGAGCTGGGCTTTCAAGAGTTTGAATACACTGTGGATCCTTTGATGATGTTACTTGCTGTCCTGATCTCGAAAGGACATCACTGAGAGCTACTTCCTGCTGCATCCTCTTGTAGCTGGCCCTGAATCACTCAGCTGTGCACTTTGCAGTGACAGTAAGGGGCTATTTCCCTCTTCAAACTAATCTAAAGGTTTGTTTTTACCATGCAGAAACCGTGAGGGAAGCAACAATGGGGTTCACTGGACCAGAGCTCCTGGCCCACATAAACAGTTACCACCTCTGTTGGCACCATGTTTGTCGTAGGTCAGAGATGTGGCTTGTCACATCACATTGAGTACAGCACTCTGTGCTTGCATTAGTGGTGTGATGTGGAATATGTCTGCCCACTGCAGGGCTTGTGTGAGGAGACTTAAGGACAAGTACACTTCCATAAATTATGTGCTTTGTGCTGTGGAAGAAAAGCCAGCCAGATGAGGAACTGAACAAAGAAAAAAAAAAAAGTGAAAAAGTTCTTTGTGGAGTAATATCTCTTGTCATCTGATGATCTCTGTGTAGAAATAAACAAGTTTCAAATTTTTGCTTTTTAAAAAAATGTCTACGTTCTTGAAATTGCATGGATGAGTTGTGCTTTAGAATTAAAAGAACAAGCCTCAGTTAAAACCTAACTGCAGTCAGTCACACAAGCCCAAAACCCAGCTAGAGACTCAGCTAAAAGATGTGGGAGAACATCCAGGATGGAGGTTTGAATTCTGAGCCTTTTGTGGTGTTTGCTGCCATTGCACAGCAAGAGCACAGACAAATCATCTTCTACAGTACTTTCCAAACTTGGGCACCAACTTTGGCCTGATCTGGTGTGCAAAGACATTCAGGAGCACCTTTATCCATTTTTGGTTGCTTATTAACCATGTCAATCCATCAGTACACCGTTTCTAATAATGTAAATTGTGTGGGGTTTTTTTTTGTTGGTTTTTTTTTTTTATATATAGTGGCAAAAAGGAATTAGGTTTCCTTTTTCAAGTTCAGAGTCAAGACTTTTTCACCCCGATGCAGTTTGCACCCTGCTGTGCAGTCTCTGTTCACCTAAGACCTCTCTTAGAGTGCTTGTGGGCTCCCCTAGCACAGCTGACTGTCAGGAGATTGCCCTGGAAATGTGTCTTGGGGGCCTTCTGGCAAAGACTGGAAGGATGGTCTTGTGTATCTTCTAGGGATTGCTCCCAGCTGCACCATCATGCAAGCTAACACAGGAGCTGGGTACAACCTTCTTGTGCTGCGTACAACTAGTGGGAGGTGGGGACATGATGTGCTGCACAGGGAAATCCCAGCTGAGCCCACTGTAGGGCTGAGAAGGTCCAGGAGCTTTGTTGCAGAAGGCAAAGGGCAGAAGGGATTGAAGTGGTCATCAGGCATGTGCACGATGGAGATATTAGGTTAAAGCAAATTACGTGTGTGGATCTCAGCAGGAGGGTTTCACCTTCTCACTGTTCAGTGCTGTTGGAAGAGAGGCAGTTCAGGGCAGGACCAAACACAGACTTCAACATGCCAAGAGAGCTGTATTAACAGCTACCACAAACCTGCAGGCTGGTGTGGGAGCAGAGCCGGGGCAGAGGACTACATTTCAGGGATTGTGCCTTCCCTGGCTCATTCTGAGGGGTTTCTGTTTTGGGTACCATATAGCAGGCATTATATGTGCATATGATATCACTTCTGTAGAAGAAGCAGCCTATTCAAGAGCAGTAGCATCTTAACATCAAATACAACTGCAGACATGGCTGACAAAACCATTTAATTGAAATAGAAATGGCACTGAAAAATTCAAAGAGGCTGCAAAAAACTCCCAAGCAGTTATTACTCACTGGAAGCAAATGCTAGACCTGTACAGCATGGGACGCGTGCAAACTGCTGGAAGAAACAGAATGTATGGGTAGACCTACCTCTGCCCTCGAAACATGTGTCATTTCTTCAGATGATCCCTCAAACTCTCCCAAAATTAAACACATAGTTCGGGACAATGATTTGCCAGTTCCTCCGGAGCACACAGCATGCTGCAAGGGGCGAAACCCCAGTCCCAACAGTCTGACTTCCACAAATTCCCAGGCTGCAGCCTGACTCTCCAGTGACATTCCTGCAAACACAGCCTGCCTCTGCAGTGGGTTCATCAGGCGGCTTTCCCAGCACTGGTGCCACTGGATGCGGTGTGTGCCGTGCCCAGGCGCTGTGCCCGCGCAGCCACGCTGGCTCTGCCTGGGCTCTCATTGCTTGGGCTCCTGCCTGTGCAGAACATTTCAGAGGTGGGTCTGAGAGGCTCCGGAGAGCACCAGGAGGAAGCACAGCCAGAGCCAAGTATTTTTGTCCTCAGTTCTGCTTTTCCCAGATCAGTTCTCGCAGCCTCCTTCTGTGATTTCTTCCCGGTTCTGTAGCAGCTGTCTGAGCTCTCAGCTCTTCTGCCACCAGCAAAGGTGCCAGCACCCTTTAAATCACTACAGAAAAGTAAGGGTGCGTTCCCCATCCAACAGAAGAAAGGGTGAAGTTTGGGGTTTGTTTGTTGTTTTATTTTTCCTTGCAGAAGACAAGCGCTTGTCAGAGATAACTAGAAGGGATCTGGAGGTTGTTCACAAATTAATTAGCCTCTGAAAGGAGAGGACTGCAAGCAATGCCAGTTAAGCTTGTATCAGCCGCACCCCTGCAGCAAACAGTTAATATTCCCTTTTCCTCTCCAGGGGAACGTCAGGGGTTAATTCAGTAGCTGTGCATTTAATAATTCAATTTAAAGGGGAGAAAATGACACCCTTCTCCCCTGCCTTGCTGGTTGTGGATGGTTTGTTCTGTCTCGTTGATCACATGCTCCCCCAGCCCCTGGTGCTGCAGAAGTCCCAGCTGCTGCTACTGATGAGCTGGTGCTGCTCAGGATCCCTCTGGTCCCTGCCTGTCAATGCCTTGCAGCCCTGACCTCCTCTTTAAAGGAGGGAGCACGCAAGATGAGCCCTTGAGCATATGGGTGGAAATTTGGGAGGTACCCATTCTCTCGCCACCGTTTGCAGCTCTAACCATGTCTATTTGTTGTTGTCTTTTTTTCAGGGACTATGGCTCTTCAAAGAGAAAATCAGGTAAGATACCAGGCTTTCTATGTATTGCATGATGACAGAAAGGACTTCTTCACCCCCACCCTCCCTTTTAAACCTTCCCTTTATCTTGTGTTGCATGAAATTGTGTAGCAGTTTAACTTTTTATTGCTGGAGCCTGCTAAAGACAGCTGTCAGTTTCTTTCCTTTGCACTGAAGAGGAGATGAAACTCACCCTATACGGTATTGCAGTTAAAATGACTGCTCTACTCTGACTATATATATATATAGCTCCTTCTCTAGGCTGAGAGGATAACTGTATTAAATTTCTCTTTCATTTTTTTCTTAAAATCAATTCTTACTGAGCAAACAGTCAAAATGCAGCCTGAGAGTTGGGGTTCTTTTCTGGAGGGGAAGGAAAGCTTTTCTGTTCTGTTCTGCATTGTTTCTTCTGCTTTTCCAAAAGGCTCTGGTGAGACTTGATGCAAAATGTTCTCAGTGCCTGTGTCTGGGTTTGGGCTGTCTCAAAGGCTCTAGCTCAGTGTTTTGTTTTTAAGATCTTGGATTCAAATGTCCTATAAAACTGATTTGAAACTGTATAAATCCATTTTTTTCCCCTCCCCTTTTAGCTCTTAGTGATTTTTACAGATGTGTTTTCAATAGGGACCTGCAATTATGGGCCTCTGGGTTTGGCTGCTCTGAGCTGGATGTGTCAGGGCTTTCTCTTTTTTCTTTTTTTCTGTTATTTTTTATTCCAAGCAGCACTGAGCACCTGCAACTCTCATTGACTTTGTTTGGAGTCTTGGGTGCTCCAAATTGCATCCAGGGCATCCAAAGAGAGGCCTTTCAAACCAATAGCAACTCCTGGAAATCTCTGGCCTGTTTGCAGGGGAGGGGAGGATTTTTTTTTTTCCTTCTTGCTTTTTGAGATGATGAATAAACACTGCAATGGTTTAGTCTCTGGGAAGGAAGGAAAGATGAATGTAATAGATTGAACTCCAGTTGATGTCACTGCCTAGATGGATTTGTTGGTTAATTATGAAAGCTTTTATGCTGCAGTCCTTTAATAAGCTAAGTGATGCACTAAAACAGAGCTGTTGCTTGGCCCTGCTGTCCTGTGCATTAAATGGCTGTTGCCTTTGCAGGCTGATACTAGAGGTATTTATTCCTTGAACTTCCCTGAGGAAGGTAGTGATAATGAAGAGGCATACATGGTACTCACCTCACATGGTAAACTAGGGCACACTTCATCCTCCTAATCTACAAAGCTACTAAATTGCAATTTAAAAAAATTGATCCTTTTAGAGAGATGCAGCTGGATGTCCAGGACCTCTTAAGTAAAGTGCTTGTGCATAGTGGCCAGTGAATTAAATTGGTGGCAGAAATTTCTCTGGAAAGACAGACCATAAAGATACGAGAGACTTGGTTGAAGGCAGAGCTGAGTGGGGGAGCTCCTGGCAGAGACTGCCACATCTGAGCACTGGGGGATGTTCTTGGCTGTGTAAAGACTTTTGAAAAATGTTGAAGTCTCTGGAACAACCTGAATTAGCACTGACCTAGAACAGCATTAACAAACTAGGATGGCTTTGGGCTCAGTGCACCAATTGACATGCACAGGAGTTGCAATATTCTTGCAAGAGATGTGAGGAATGCTTTGGGAGTGTAAGAAGTCGCTCCTCCTCCATTCCTGCAGCTTTAGGGGAAAGTTGAAGCTGATCTGCCATGACATTGGGGGAAGAGAGACTAAGTTGATCAGTGTAGCAGAGGTGCCAGGTGTGGATTCTGCTTTGCTCGGCTCTTTGTTGGCCTCCTGCCTCAAGCATCCCAAGTCACATGCTCAGGTCTGGCTCTCTCTCTTTGCTGTCCCACCTCTGCATGCTGCCAGGTCTCTTCTTGAGACTCTTTCCTCATCTCTGCTTCCCAGCTTCTCATGCAGCTAGGGCTTGGAAACAGTGGGGTTTAGAGGCATTCTTTCTTCACGTATCCTGTACTGGGAAAAATGTGAGGCAGCTCACTGACTAAAGTGAGCTGCATAAAGGCACTCTGTTTTCAGCCATCTTCTTGCCTGATTCTAGAGCAGTGGGGGAATGCTTCATTCTGCTAGGAGCTGGATATTGTGGGAGTATATGCACAATGAATGAAGGAATATGCCAAGGGAGTTGGTAGTTAACAGCCTCTAACAAAGAGCAGCTTTATGACACTTGAACAAGTGGTGTGGTAAATATGCACAGATTCCCATGGTGTGATGGGAGAGTCTTTTAAGATAACAAATAGCTTTGAAATGTAGTTTCCTCCATCGGTTCAGACACTACTCTGTCTTTAAACAAGAGACAAATAGGTGCTTTTAAAATCAAGCACCTCCCAGCAAATAAGACCTGTGAACACATCTTCTGTCTTGATCAAAGATGTGCTGGGAGGGGTCTTTTGGGCGTCAGCACGGCTGTCCTGCACTGTCTGTCAGGAATCCCACAGCTGCCGTGGCTCAGGCATGTGGAGGCATGACACAAGTGTGGCCAATTGCAGAAACATGTGGGGAATGCCTCTGTCAGCCAACGTCACCTCTACCCTGACCTATGCCTTGCCAGAGTGTGTGTCTAGCTAGTCCTGTGCTCTCTCCTCAGAGCAGGGAGAAATTGGTTAAGTTCAGAGTTTAATAGGAGTTATGGAAACATTTATGGCTGTAGCTGATACTGGTTGTAAACATTTGAGACCTTCTGAACCAAACACAATAGCATGACATGTCCTTAGCTAAACACAAGGGAGTTTTGCACTGTTCTGGGGCATCTGTGCATGCCAGCCCTGAGCCAGGCTTCCTCTTGTGCAAAGTGCTATATAAACACGCAGCCCTTGGATGTGATCTAATTAAAAATCCTTTAACCTGCAGTCTGCTCAGAGGCCTGGAGCTTCACTGAAGTAACTGAGGCTCTGAGTAGGCAAATGCATGTTTGCTGTGGCTTAAACTGTCACATATGCTGTTGCCTTGGATTTGTAGGGCTTTACATGACATGCTGCAGAGCTGCTTCAGAAAGCTTTCTCCATATTTCCAGGCAATTGAATTGTTGCTCTGTGACCATCTGTCAGAGCTGAAGAGACCTCAGTACAACTGTAAGGAGTGGTTACTGTGGGTATATTCAGTACACTAGCAACAAATGGTCTCATCTAGGTCTCTCCACAGACCCTCTGTAACAAAATGGAAGGAATTACTTTTCGGATTCCAATTTGTCAATTGCATTAACCAAGTGAACAGCAACCCATTTGTCACTCAAAACAGGCATTACTTCTATGCAAGCATCCATTGTGTGGTTTTTCCCTCCTCAAATGAAAATAAGGGCAGAATTGCTGCAAGTCTAGTAATGGATATTTGCATGGTACATTACAAACCACAAATTAGGTTAATCCACTCTGCAAACCCTACCAGCCACCATCTGTGTACGGTGAGCTAATTAACCCTTGAGACATCTGCTAATCCTGAGGTGGCCTGTAAAACCAGTTGGAGTACAATTTTTTTCTCCAAAGTTGTCATACACATGCACACGCAACCCTTGCTGGCTCGAGCAAGTCTCAGATGCCTGAAGTGAGATGATCTTGCCCATTTTCCTTGCTGAGAATCTTTCTTGGCTGTTTTTACACCACGCCACAGTTGTTCACAGCTCCCCAGTCATGAATCTGAAGCAAGCCTCTGGAATCTGGTGTTTGGTGTCAAGAGGGACTTGGTGTGGGCTCCACAGCTTTTCAACTCTTGAGTTTCAGTGCTCCTCAATTACTGAGAAGGTTCCCCTTCAGTGAAGTCAGACCCAGAAGAAGAGATGCTGCTTTACCTTTGCTTTCAAAGCTAAGGCATAGGTCTCCACCATGTGCTTTGGTGGTGGCCAAGCCCTTGTGCTTACTGCTTTCAGTGTGCACTGGTGGGAGCACCGCTGATCACCCCCTTCTGAAAAACATAAACATCACTACTTGCTCGCTCCCACTGCTCTGTGTGCTCTGCTTGCTGCTGGGGACACAGCTGGCTTCAAGCTGCTGCTTGGCAGCCGTCTCTGGCACCTTGTTGCTATGCAGTATCGTGCTCCTCTGACTAAGGGGGAATAAACTTATTTTTTAAAAAAAAGGTTTTGGCTCCACCAGCACTGCAGTGTCCTTTCTCTAGTTGACCAGATCCTGCCTGCATCACACTGGTTGTATTTTGGTTGTGTCTGCCAGCTGAAGTCAATTTAAATAGCCCCTGTAATTGAGCACTTACAATATTAACTTAACAATTTGGTCCAAGCCAGTGTTGTCTCTGTGAGGATGCTGATGAGGCTTGGCTTCCTCAGCAGAGAGAACTACCCTTCAGCTTCGTTCCCACGTCCAATTTTTGGACAAGCAGAATATGGCAGCACCCAGACAATATCTGCTGCCTTTCTCTCCTGTAATCTAAAACTAGGAAGGATCTATCTGCTGGCAAGTAAATAAAAGCTTTGGAGTCTCTTGGAAGCTCCTTCTCAAACTTTTAGTAGAAACATCTGTAATGTGCTTTTTTCCCTCAACAGGGAAATTAAGTTGAGTTGAGAGGGTTGCAACAATGACAGAAGTGGGGTCTCCAAGTGAGAAACAAGCAGATCATTGTAACAACACGAAGGGCCCTCATGGCTGATCACTTTGTGGGATTGCTGTATTGGGCTTATGGGTGGAGTTGACAGCAAATTTATTTCTGTAGCCTAATTCTTTATTGCTTAGGAAACCCTCTTCCTTGCTTTTGCACGCTGAAGATGTGTGCTCTGTCAGCACCAGGGAAATGGCTTAATTGCTGTTTCTTTGAGTTGTCAGGGATAGTTTTTTCTGCTTCCTTTGTAATTATAAAGGGAAATGGCTTAACTTTTGCCTTTTTCTTTACTTACAACTGAGTTATGTTCATCACCTTAGAGCTTAACCTTTCTGGTCCTGTCACACTGCACATGTCTAGCCTGCACTTACAGCTCTTTGCCATGTCTCACTTTTTTTTTTTTTTTTTTTTTAATAAATGAGCTTTATATTCTTAACTTCAGTTTGAACTGCCTCCGTTGTGGCAATACACAGAAAATTGATGGTATGTGTTTAATCATTCAATGAAGTCACAAATGTGTGAACAATTAGGTGGACCAGCAAGGATGTGGGGCTAGAGCTGTCTCTACCTGTTGCAGGACTGAGGTGCTGACCCTAGGGACAAAGCTTTGCAGGTGCAACTGAGTGTGGAGTTCTCTGCCAGCTTCATAGCTCTGCAGCAGGTATTTAGCTACTCACAGGTACAGGGAGAGGGGGAAGCATACAGCCTCCAGCCCTGGCAAATGTTTCATGATATTTGTGGGAGATGGCTGCAGTGAAGGAAGAATTAAGGACCTCTCTGAGAAAGGCACAGTGCTGCCTTCCCTTTGCTTTAAGGCTGTTGTGGTATTGATAGGATGTCACCTGGAGTGTTGGATACCCTTTCAATATTAGAAGAGCTGTGAATGCAACTGCAGGCATACTGTGGTCATGCCTTAACTGACTCTGTAGACTGCTAAATCTGATTCAATTTTCTCCTCTCAGCCAGAGGATGTTGGAACCTTCTAAACTGGTTCTCAAAGGGGCCAAATCTTAAAGTGTTACTAAAAATGTTGAAAAAACCCAATTAACTAACATGGTGAATCCCAACATGGGGCAACACATGTTCTGTCAAGGTGGTGACTGCAGCAAATGTCTTGGGGCTACCTCTGTTGACTGTGTAAGTAATGAAACAAGCAGTTGGTTATTGCTTAATGAAACTGAGCCCAAGTGACAGCAGCAAAGATAGAACAAGGGTTTTAACTGAAATGTTAGTTTGTCTCTGAAGTCTATCTCCCTATACTCCATCTGAAAGAAAAGCTTCAGCTTGGAAGGTGTTTAATTTCTTTTTTAAGGTGGTGAATAGGGATTTAAGTTTGTCCAAGCCCATGACAAGGTCCCAGGAACATCTTAAACCATGTAGCTTAGGCTTGGTGTATTAATCCTTGTAAGAAATTTGTGGCATGACATGATCCCTGTAGACTGAGGCATGTGCTCTTGTTTGTGTCCTGATGAATCACATGTGTGTGCTGTGTTCCTTGCATTGTTTTCTAAATTCGTGCAGAAACAGCGTTGGTGAACTGGCTCCTTGATGGCGTTTGGCCTGTTGATGAGGATGGCTGGACAAGATAGTTGGCCAGCTGCTATTTTGTAACTTCACAAGCATGTACTGACAAGATTGCTCTTCATCAGAAATCAGGATCTGTTCCCCCATCATACGATTAACCTTCTTGGCTGTATGTACTAATTACTGCATGGAATTTAAAAACAGCAGATTCTGGCAGTACATTTTGGTTCTCACACAGGTTTTTTGTTTTGTTTTGGGTTTTGTTTTGGGTTTTTTTTGTCTTTTTTTTTTTTTAAACAGGATAAAGGATTTAGTAGTGAAAGAAGGATAGAGTAGGCAGAAGCATAGCAACTGAGGACCAAACAAACCTTAGTATGTAATTACTGGGGATGTACATTTTGGGTCTGGTTCTGGAAGGAATTAGCAGTTAATTTATCTCATTGTGCATCCTCAGTTCAGTCCTTGATGACAAGGTTCCTCTTCTCATGATAGAGTATTATTCTTCCTCAACTAGTGAATATGCTAAACTCTAAATTCTGCTCAGCTTATTGACTTTTGCCTGATGCACTAATTCCCAACACAGCTAATTTTTTTTTCCTGATTTTTTTTTTTTTTTAACAAGCCTGTAAGTGTCTGTATTTTTTCCCAAAGTAGGACTATTGCTCTGTGCTCAGGTGCACTGACAGAGTGGTATTTGAAGAAGAACTTCAGCTAAGTCAGACAGACTTAATCTCCTTGCAGCATTTGTGTGTGTGTGTGTGTGTGTGACCCAATTCTGCATGCGAGTCTGTCCACTCCAATCCCACACTCCAAATCCAGTCTTGTATTCTGGCAGGAGGAAACTGATCTCACACTTCTCCTTATACACCGTTTTTTTAAAGTCACTGCTTAAACTGAAATGCTTTGGACTCCTGCCTGAGGCTACTGAAGAGAAGAGCAGATAGGAGACTTTATTCTGCACTGCTTCAGTTTTCTGCTGACGAGACAAGGGACCTGTTAGATGTATAGAATTGCTGTAGTCTTCTGGGTGGCCCATATGCTGCAGTGGGAGGAAGACGGGATAAGAGAGTAGAGTTGCTTGTGTGTTGTGTGGTTTTTTTGTTTTGCTCCTTGGCTTTAAAACTGAAATGTGGAGACAGGGTACAGGATTAGGGAAAGGAATGTGTTTGTGCTCATGGCCGTTCCCAGTTCTGCATCGATGCTGTGTGGAGTCCTGTGTCAGCAAGAGAGGGCAGGGAGGCTGAGTGGGCAGGGAAGGACTGCAAGTATGAGGTGTGGCTCGAGCACAGCCATGGCAGAACAGCGTGCACCCTTGAAAGTGCCTTGGAGAGCCTTCAGCTGAGCGCTGAGAAAGCACTTGGGTGCCTTAGGGGTGTGATGGCATTTCTCGTGGTTTTAAGGAGTTCTCTGTTTCCATCTGCTCCTGTTCTGTCTTCTTCCTCTGTCAGTTGGTGGCAGATGGTGTTAATGCTGCCCAAGTGTGTTTTTCCTCCCTTGTTCAGAGGGAACTGTGTGGTACCAGATTTTGAATTTGACATGTTAGGTAAGGCAGGGGAGAAATGCACTTGGGAACTGAAGTGGAGGATGATGATCTTCAGCCTTTGCAGGAGTCTGTGCATGGCACAGACAGGTCTGGCTAGCTGAGAGGAGCACGCCTCCTGGTGTAGTATTTTAAATTACTTAACTTGAATCTGTCTTCTGAGTAGGAAACCTTGATGGCAGAGTGTGTCCCCTTACGCTATGAGAGCACTGGCCCCTAAAATAGCCTTTCCTAAGTGCCTCCAGCTTTGTGTATGGTTTTATACCTGTCACATTCTGCCTGACCTACATCCAGGCTACGTGACAGGCAAATTCCTCACCAGTCTGCTCTGGATGGAGCGGCTCATCTAACCAGAGCTGACTGGAAACATTACTTATAAGGTGTTCAGCATGAGTTACAACGTATGAACCAACTGGCCAGCTCAGTCTGCTGCCAGTTAAAACAGGCTGCCTGAACATGCCAATGCTGTGGTACATTTTCTGTGCTTGGATACATGACTTCTTCACAGTTGTGTTTTGAGTCTTGCAAGAATCCTAGTGTGCATACATAGCTGTGACATACCAAGAGCAATGGCTGGGGCTCCTCCTTGGCAGTGCTGGAGGCTGTTTTTTTTCCTTGGAGAGGTGATGCTCTCAGTTTGTACAGCTGTAGATGTGGATTAGTGTTCAGATATTCTAGGCACTTCCCAGAAGAACTCGGAACTGCTACGAAACTGTATGTGCAGGGGCTGTACCACACTGATCATGTGGGAAGCAGTTTTCGCTTGCCATGTGGAAAGAGTTAATGTGAGCTATGGTTGCCAGAACAAAAACTAAACAATCCGAGATACTTCTGGGTCTGCAAGTGGGCTGTATGTTTGCAGAAGTAAACAGACTGGAAAGCTTGGCCTAAGTTTTCTTTACATTTGTACTTTTAGAAGTGACAAAGAGCTGTGTGAGGCTGTGAAAATGCAGCTGGTGAACATGTCACTGTGCAGTTTGTCGAGCGCATGATCCTTTTGTCCCAGTGCTCTCTTCTGACTCTGGAAAGGGCTCTCTGGTTGTGGATTTCTCCCCTGCAGGAGTGAGTTGTCCAGATGATGAATTTCTGAGGCACGCTCGAGTCACGTGAAAGCCAGATGTGAGCATTTCCAAGCAGTGTGTGTGGGTCGAGCGTACGCCAGGCAGCTCTGCTTACGTGGCAAGTGGAAGTGGTCTGAGATTGGTCTGCAGCGTGGTGCCGGCGGGGCCAGGAGCCCCGGCAGCTCCTGGAGCAACCAGTTCTGCCGGGGAGAGGAAGGTGCTCACTGGGCTACTGACTGCAGCTCAGCATGTCTGCCCCCATACCCTGCACAAATGCAGCGGCTCTTCCCGAGTACAAGCCCTGCTCAGGCCATCCATGATGCAAACAGGACTAAACTAAACAGGACTAAACTCAGCAAACAGGACTAAAGTCTAAGACCTTATTTAGTGCTTGCTGCAAGTCCTCTTACTTGTGCAATTTAGTTGGATTTGTGTGTTTGATAATCTGCTAATCAAGTATTTTTTCAAGATACAGCTCTTTAACATACTACATCTTGAAGAGATGGCATGGGGAGTGGAGGTGATGTTCTGCTTCAAATATATATAAGAGGAGATATCTACAGTGGTCAGAGGTTTACTTCAAAATACAGTTTCTCAGTGGAGAAAAAATGTGTCTCTATATTCCTTCAAGGACTGTCTTAAAGCATGATGCATCAGCATCCCACAGACATAAAGGCAAAGAAAGCTTATTTAAGCTGCTCTGGTGAGGGACAGAAGTGGCTGCTGTTTTCACAGCAACGAATAAATCCATAATTGTGGTACCTAAGAAGTGTAATAGCTGACCAGGCCCACCCTGGGTCAGGCACTGGGCACAAATGTTGTTTTTGTTTAGATCCTTCTGGAGCCTGGAGGGAGAAACATCAATAGGGCAGTTCAACAGGGCACCTTGGGTGGTAATGCTTGAAATAGATCACAACACTTGCAACCTTTCTGTGCCAACCTCCCATTTCTCTGGCTCTCTGTTGTTTTCTTCCTAATTGAATGAGTTAATTGTCTGAGCCAGGAATGTGTGACAATGGTTCCAATTCAGATTAAGGCTAATCTGTATTTTTCCTCTTTCCAAGCTGTTTTACAGCCATATTGTAGAGCTATACATGTAGACTTTGCATCAGAATATTTTTTTAAAGCAACTACTTCCATTCCTGGGGGAGGTTAGCAACACCAAGTATATCTCTCTCCCTCCCTTGTTCTAATACTTTTGCATTGTCTTGTCTTCCCATTTAACCAAAGTATCAAGCCCAAGCTGAAGGGGAAGGGGTTAGAGGACAAAAAGTTGGAGACAGGCTGACCAAAGGATCATCAGAGAGGCTGGAGGATGAAGGTTTTGCTCACAAGGGTGTGAGGGAACAATGAGAATGGTGCTTTGTCTGCAGATGGGAGCAGAAGCAAGTCCCACAGTTTTGGGGCTCCTTGTTATTCTTCCTGTTCTTGGTTGTATGGATGGCCACCTTCACCTTTTCAGGAGGGAGAGGTTGTTCCTCAGCTTGTCTGAAGAGGGCAAGAAAGGAAGTGATGAGGGGAAAAATGGAGGCCAAATCCCAGCAAGAAGCTCTGAAGGGGCCAGAGGAGGGATTAAGTAGACTGTGCCTAACCCTCTGGGGTTCCTTACCTGCTGAGCAGTAAGGTGTCCCACTTGAACGGGCCTGACAAAAGCATGGCACTTCATTTATACCAACTCTTTGGCAGACTTGACTTCGAAAATCTAGACTGAAATAGAGGCTTTCTATTTTCTGTTCTGCTATATGCAATGAACATTACAGTGAAAAAGGTTCTAGGCCACTTCTAAGAAGTGGATGCTTCGAAGGAGCATCCTGGTCAGTTGTTTTCTTGATGACTTATCAAATACTGCTGTTGGGATAAGAACGCCCCCATTTTTAATGCCTTTTGTTTGAACAGTGATGAGTAGAAAAAGCTTTTACCTCCCCCAGCTCCCGTCTGAGGAAGCACTGCCCGTTACTGGACCACCAGTGAAGTTCTCTGAAGTGGAGTGGAGCACTTCTCAGGAATCCAGTATAGTTTCAGGGTGTATGCCTGGGAAATGAATCTGCAAAATGTTCAGCTGCTGTAGGATTAAGACCTACACAATTGAACACTATTGGAAAGAGACAGTCTCTTTCAGATGTCAACATCTCTTCAGCGTGGCCATTTGTTTTTATAATCCTTTTCTCAGTATTTTAAAGTGCACCTTAACAGCTACAGGGAGATTTCAGCATTCCCAGGTGATGTCTGAGGTAGGGCTTAATGAGAACAGAACAGTTTTATTAATTAAATGGACATAGGATTCTTATCCTCTATGGAAGGCAATTTCCATAGAGTAGGTCATGCCTGTACAATTAGGCTTTTTTTTACCCTCCAGGGCAAGGCAGCCACATCTGGATCACTTGTTGGAACTTGTCTTTGGCCCATGGAAACTTCTTAGCCATGTGCAAAAACCATTTGGGGCAAAGGTTGCAATGGCCTGAACTGCAACAATGCTGAGACTCATGACCAACATGATTACATTCCCCAGAATTACTGCAGGAATATTTTGGGGCAATATGTAGGTTAGCAGCCTAAACAGCTATACAGACACTCATTTTTTAAAAAGTTTATTATAAAGGTCCCTGATAGCCCCAGCAATATGCAACCCATGAATCTTTAGGAGGGTGTTCCTTCTGGCCTTCTCAGCAGTATTAAAGGACGCAGGACTCAACATTTCAAGCAGTGGTATTGACAAAAAGAAACCTGCTTCAGTAGATACTGATAAAGTGCCTGTGGAGGAGGAGTTTCTTTGCACCTGCTGGACCAGGACCTAGCTGGATGTGTAGTAGTGATGTGAACCATGAATGTGGCATCTCTTGGATTTCAGCAGCATTGCATTCACGCATTTGACTCTAGACTGATTCTGGCTTGAATCCTGCTCTGCTCTAACTGCACATGAGACAAGTAGTCTGCTGCTAAAATGAGATGAGTGGGGCTGTGGTGCAAGTGTGAAGCACTGGTCCCTAACAGGCTGGTGCCTCTTCTCTTGCCAGAGGTGAGAGGAGCAGCAAGCAAACCAGTCTTGCTGGCAGCATAAAAACTTCTGGTGAAATCTAAATAAAATAATCAATTTCATGCATTTTGGTCACCACAGCAGCAAGCTTAATTATGTCTTTCAAGCCTTTGTCCCTTAACTGCCTCCTTTCCTTCCCCACTGAGGAGGAGCCCAACTGACCTGTCTGGGGGTTGCCCACCTCTGTGGTGGCAGCTCACATGGGATGGGGTTCAGCTGCTGCTTGCAGTGAGTGCCTGCTCTGCTGCTGTTTCTGTGCAGTGCAGCTCCTGGGGGCAGCCTCCCCTGCGCTCTTCACAACTGCCTTGGCCCCACAGCTTAGCAGTAATTTATGGACCTGTGTTTCTTTTGAGCTTTTAAAAATAATTCTGATCAGAGAGGTTTGTTCTGGCTCTATCTGAAGCCAGCAGCAAGATCTGTGGGGGTTGGTGTTAGGAACAGAAGTGGGATACCGTTGCCTTAGGAGTGGCTTGCTTTGAGCAGGCAACTTTAATTTCCCTTCCAAATACTGAGATTTTTTTTTCCCCACCACCTCCAAGTCATCTGAGACCAGCTGACGCTTGGCTGTGCAGTGATGGGGTAGAGGAGAGGCAGGAAGCAAGGGTTTGTTCGTTTACCGTTACCAATCCCATTGGAAACCGGCTCCAAGCCCCATGCAGAATTCCAGTAAAACTGTGTCCTAAAGGGGAAACCCAGGACTGTTCAAAGCTTGTGTTTTGCTGGCTCGGGCACAGTGTGCTTCTAGGGCCTTTGACCTCCTCTCTGTACCCTGGCTCCCTCCACACCTCTTCATTTGAGCTCACTGTGAAGTGGAATCCATCACTAATGTCTGATATTTTTATTATTTGTAGGGGGAACTCTTAGAAGCTGGTAGCAATTAGAGCTTAAACGTCTTGGAATAAAAAAAAAAAAAAAATCCCCAAGAAGGAAATTTAATGCTAAGCAGATGTGCAGGAGTAGCTGAAATATGCTAGCTGTCTTCTGCTTCAGAAGCAACCTCATCCACATCTAGCTGCTGTCAGGCTGGGGCAGCTGAGGAGTGCTGCTGCTTTTATGCTTCTTCTTAGGCCAAGAAGCCCACATTGGGAACCTATGGAATTGTTTACCAGTTGATATGTAAATTGCCATTTTATTCTGGCTTAGAACAACGGTTTTGCAAGTAGAAAAAGCCCTTGTTTAAAGAAAAAAATAATTATACTAGCTGACAGAATTTGTTTTTATGATGAATTTGGTTCCTTGAGATCTCTCATGGGGTGTTTGTGGATATGACTACTGCAGGTCTAGGTTCAAACTCACTCTCTTCTTGGGCAGACAGATCCAGGGTAGCCCTAAGGTGGTGTTAAGTGCAGCTTATTCCCTCTGTCTTTAGTTGTTGGCTGTTTCAGCCTTTTGCTGCCAGCATAGATTGGGGCAAACTGTTTGAAATCTTCCCAGTCATTCCTGCAATACATCTTCTGCTTTATTTATCACTGCCATATTCAGGTTCTTCTGTCTGGAAAAAGATCTGACAGCTGCTTGAAGTTCATAATCCTGTTCCTGAAGGCACTGGAAGTCTATTCAAAAGCTAATAGACAAGTTGCTGACAACAACTCCTTCACACCCTTTCCAGTGCGTGCCCCGAGTCTGTAATAGAAACATGCTGTATATTCCCTCCATAAGCTAGAGCACAAGTCACTCTGCCAGATGATTTCCTGTTGTATTCTACCAATGCAGAGCCCTTTCCTTTTTTTTTCTTAACTGGTAATCCAAAGTCAGTTATTGTAACTTATCGTGCATTTTGTACAGTATTGTGACAATGCAGTGTGTGGGTTTGGGAGTTAGATAATTGGAAGACTTAATTTTTTTTCTCCAAACAACCACCAGTGAAAGGTAAGCAAAACACCAAATCCATCTGAATTCCAGTTTCGCTCTAGTGCAATGAAAATTGTTTGTCTGATTTAAAGAAAGGTTTTAAAAACTTCACCATTCCCTTAGTGCTGAGGAAATGAAGCAGTGTGGTTTTTTGGACCTTTGTTAACTAGTGGAAAAGTTTGAAAGCTGTTTCTTATGCTATTTGTCATGCTAGCAGTTTCTCAGTTACATATATGTTAGGAATCTGTTACTGATTTTTGGCTGTCTCAATGATATTCTGAAGGTCAAAAGACAACTCAAGTAGACAAGGCCACCAGTATGGCTTGCCCCTCTCTACACATGATTGGTCTTCTCTCCTTTTAAACTGATGGGTCCAGAACTGGTTTCCCCACTGCAAATTAATTTTTAAAACTGCATTTTTTAAGTTGTTTGTCAAAATATAGGAAATTGTTAGCCTATCCTGTAAGCACCTCTCCTCTTTTAGGCAATTTGAGAGTAACAGCAGTCCCTGTCTCCCTCATCCCACAGAAGGAGAATGTTTGCTAGTTCTTATTTTGAAATGGGGGCAAACATACTAACTCTTAAAACATGCTCCCTGTTTATTTGCAAAAAAATCCCCACCACTTAACATTTGAAGATTATTCCCAGTATCCCAAGCCAAGTATTTACACCTCATTTCATGGAGGGGGAGGGAAATCTTTTGACCTTGTTGGTAGCAACTCTGTTAACTTTCTTCTTAACCAGGTTTCTGCTTCATATTAATTGGCTAAAAAATGGTATTTATAGTTATAATTTAAGTGTACCTTTATTGGAGCTTTTTACTCTTTTCCATGGAGTGTTATTTGTCTGTTGTTATTTTCTTTAATGCTATTTCAGGACAACAAAATGCAAATGCTTGTAGAAACTTGCATATGTTTGCTAAGTTCAATCTCTCTGAGTCGCCTGTTGGTCTTTTGGGGATCATTAACAGCTGCAAAGCTAAATACTTTTGCAGGTCTGAGGCTTAATGAGTCAAACTGTCTCTTGGTATGCATTCCCTGTCCGATTGGGAATAAGCTCAGAACGTATTTTATTTCAAGATCTCAAAATCAGATCTCTACAAGATTGGTTTCATAAGGTCTGCGTGTCCCCTAAAACGTAAAAATTAACTGGGTAGTTCATATGATTTGACCTTTAACTGAGTCCCCATCATGCCAACACCACTCTTCAGAAAAACTTAAAGTTTCTTTTCTTAACTAACTTTCAGACTATCTGGTATGACTGTTTTCTTGTTTCTCTAATTACTTTTTCTTTTCATGGCTGCCCTCTTCTCGGATTTCAAGTTTGGATGTCCAGTTTGTCTGAGACTCCAAAAAAGAGTGTCACTCCAGGTAAATTCTTGTGTCTTGGTGCTCTGCATGCTACTAAAAAGAGAAATCTGTATGTGATTTTGTATCTGTATGTGATTTTGGAGTTGTCTTGAATGTGAGTCTCTGACCATGGATGTCCAGGCTCTGTTTCTACTCATGTATTGGTGTTCTGTGATGCACGATTTCTGATAAGGATGAGCTGTGCTATTCTGACTTCTGCCTCATCTTGATGTTGCTGCTAACAGTGGAAAATAGTTTGCTGGTTTGTATCTTCTTTGCCCAACTCAAAGCCACAATCTAAAGCAGCTTCTCCTCTTGTCGTGGGTTTGACCCTGGCTACAGATGAGTACCTGCATAACTGTTCTTTCACATATGGAATGCAAGAGGGAAGGGGAGCAAAAGTAAGAAATCTTAACGTGCCAAGATAAAGAAGAGAAAGACAACTGTGTGCTCCTTGCTCTTCTGAAATGCTCTTTTGCTTTTGCACAGTAACTAGAAGGGGTTTTATATGGAAAACATGGAACTCTTGATTAAGATGCAAAATTTTCACAAGAGCATCAGACTCCTTGTCACAAGGAGTGAGGAAACAACTTCCAGATGAGGAGTCATGGTCTGGGGAGAAGTAGCTCAATACAAGGCAAAAACTATGCTCCCAAGGAACCAGGAATTCTTCTGCAAATGTCTGTCACCTACCAGAGAAAAGGTTTCCTCTTCCTTCAGACTTAGGAAAAATGTTAATGTGCTGTTGATCCTGTATCTACATAGGATGCAGACCTGGTCACCCTAGGAAGTTAAGGCCACACATAGGCCTCAAGGCAAGGAAAGATGGAAACACACCTGCTGCTTTCCTTACCTGATCTGATAAATGTTTATGTTAATGCCATATTCAAAATCTGTCAACAAAATCCTACCATCCCCAATGGAAGAGTGCTTGCCTGTCTGAGGTTTTTAGTCAGCAAGACTGCTGTGATTTCAGAAATGCTGTCCTTGACAGAAGTTTAATACATCCTTGGAATTGTTCTGCCTGATTGTAGCCAAATGGGGCTAATTTCAAGGTGGTAGTTGGACATAAACGTGCAGAAACGTCTGAAGTATTTGATCACAAGAGCCTGGTGGCTGATAAGTTACCAGGGAGTTCAGACAGAGAAACAGGCTGGGATTGAGCAGGAAAAGAGGTGAGAAGGAGAGAGAAAAGATGGTGCTGCTTTGGAAAAAAGACAAGAAGCCCTCAGATTACCTGCTGGGGGATGAGGTTGGGTTTCTCTGACTGCATCTGCTGGGACTGTCTTTTGACAAGTTGAATGCCAAGGATTTCATCCTTCTTAAAAGGGCAAGAAAAGTGAAATCTTTAATAGATACAAATTTCTTCCCTTCTTTTGGCTGCTTCTAGCTAAATGCATATTGCTGATTTGGCTTTTAAAAATCCATGCATAATGAAAGGGCAAATGTGAGTAATTAATTGCATCGCGTTGTGCTTGAGAAGGTAAATGTTGATACATAGTCCTTCTTAGAAATCTTCAGTTATGTCTGGCAGGTTCTTAGCTCCCCATGCTGTTCCAGTTCATGTGGTCTTTCAATTTATTTCTCATCCAAATGAAACCCCAGGTTCCAAAGCAGCTACTCTTGATTCCAGACCAGCTGTGGGCTGTACGATAATGTGGCAGGCCAACAGAGCAGGTTTGAATTTGAGTGTGATCTCTACCCACGTAGTATGTGCCTGTGTCCTAGGCTGGGAGCTGGAGACTAGAGCAGAAGCCAGCCTGGTGCTGCCTAAGGTCCAGATGAGGATATGCACCTGCTCCATGGTAAAGACTGTAACCAAGAATTGCAAGTGATATAATTTCCTACTTTGGAAACAGATGGGTGCCATACAGCCAAATCCTCAGAGATGCTGCAGTGAGATTCTAGTTTGGGTCACCCCAACTGGTGTTGAATTCCTTGGCTAGTCTGCTTCATGATGTGTGCAGGAATGTGAATGCTTTGCACCACTGAGCAGGACCATGGCAAATGCCAGAGTATATAGGTGACTTCAGCCTGGTGGAAGACCCTGTCTAGCAGCTGTGTGAAAATCTCCAAGCAGTTTAACAGATTTGTGTGCAAAATACTTAAGTATTCTTAACTGTTGCTACCTGTAACCTAGTTGGTTGGAATCACTGTTCAGAGAGCCAACTTTCCGAGAAGGAGTGGAAAGAGGACTCAACTCTTTTTTCCTTTCACCCTCCTGCCTCTAATTTTTCTTGGCTCTGTCTTAAAACCTAGCAGATCAAAAATAAAAAATAAAAATCCCGAGACTAACAAGCTCCACTTGGCAAAGGTCAGCACTGAATTTCTTCATTTGTCAGGATTTTGTTGGAAATGCTACTGAGGACTAAAGAAGGACAAACTGAACTGGAGCGCTCGCTTGAGAGCGCGCCTGCCATTTAATGTGGGCCAAGCTCATTGCTGATGTGCTCCTTGTGGGGGCTGTGTTTTGCTGCTCGTTTTAGCTGTGCATCAGGCACGTACTCCTGTGCTGGAAACCACAGTCTACCTTAAAGCTGCCACTTGTCCCAAACTCTTGAAGGCTTATCCAGATCTCGGTTCTTAGAAGTACTAGGAAACAATACGTGCGCCTTAAGCTGAGGAATGAATCCAGGCATCAGGTCAGTTTTCTGCTGCTGTTGTAGCTGGCCGTATTTCCTTCTTGGTGGCAATGCATGCTATTGGCCTGGGCTCCCTGTAGTTGCGTGTGGCAGCAACCCAGGGAACCAGGAGTGAGTTAATGCAGCTCACAGAGTTACCATCTATACCAGATTTGTGCAAGCACAGCCAAAAAGATAACAAGACAGATTATAATTTTAGCTACTGTGCAAAGAAGCTATTGCCCCATGTGATGAAGGGCTTGCAGAGCACAAGTCCTGTGGAGCTGAGAAAGGTGCATCTATAGATGGGTGTTCAGTTATAGAGAAACTTACTGTACTTGAATCACGGCTGCTAATTTGGGATGAGAGGGTTTGCTTGCTGACATGGCCATCACTGGGTGGGTGATGCTCAACCTTGTTTTGTTCTTGGGCATTCTTTGGGACTTGGACAAGGTCTAAGCCCAAACTTATTTGGCTTTGAGTCTTCTGAATTACTTAAATGGTCAGATCCAAACCCTTCCCTTTCTGCTTTACATCTTAGCTCTGCCTAATAGCAGGGTGTCATCTGCTTCTGAAACTCTTTTCAGAAAATGTGACAAAATTGTCTCATTCTTCATAAAAGAGCTGCCTGGCCAAGCTCAGGAAAGAACTACAGCCATGATAGTGCATTAATAAGCTATTTAATAGACTTATCCAGTTATTTATTTTCATCTATAATGAGGCAAAAGGATTTTTACCAGTACTGTCGTATTGCTAAGACCTGGAGTCTGGACTGGACTTGCACCAAATTTCTTTAGTTATTATAGGTTGTGCTGAACTTCTGTCTCTGTCTGTAAAGTTTTGTGGCTCAGGGCTGCTACAGCCAGAGCTGTTGACCTCTGAAGTGGAACACTGTTAGGGCTGGAATTAGAATTCCTGTCTAGCAGAAGGGATGGAGATGCATCCCTTTTCCTATTGCCACAAGCTGCGAGTAGCCTTTTCCCTCCAAGAATAATTGATGAGCTAATATAGCCTGAATTTTGGTAAGTGGGAAGGGGGATGAAGTGCAGAAGTATCCAGGAGATGAGTCAAAGGCCTGGTTGTTTAGGGCACATTAAGAACAACTCCCCCAACCCCCAACGAAAAATCCAAAACAAAACCCCCCACTGAATAGGAGAGAGAACCTAGGCTTAGAAACGTGATTTTTATCTGAATCCGTATTGTCCCTGAGGAGATTTGTAGGAGGCTTCATCAGTCTCAGTCCACTGCTTACTCTAGGAACTGGTTATTTTAGGAGCTGCTTTTCTGAGATCCCTGTGATATTTTGAGCTCTTGTTTAATCTTTTTTTTATCTTGTGTGCAACAGATTTTTAACTCAATTTTTAGGCAGACCTAAGCTTTCTATCTTAAAATAATTGGGGATAGATCACTGGTGGAAGGTTCAAAGAAAACATGCAGTTTAACCTGTTTGTTTAACATAGTGATGCAGTCCTTCTGATAAGAAATAAAAGAGGTAGTTTTTAGGGAAATAAAATCCCTGTGTTTAGAGTTGGGCATATGATTGTTGTGAGGGGATAGACTGATTTGAGGATTTTAAGCAGGCTTGCTGCTATTCTGTTGTGGGGGTTTTTTTCCTCCTTCTGCAAAAAGAGTTTTCCAGAGATATATATAAGCACTTACCCTTGAAGAATTTGCTTTAACAAAACCACAACTCTAGATCTGAGCTGCCACAGTTACTCCTCCCTATGCACAGGGAAGTGGGAAGCTCTAACTTTATGGTATGGAAAGCTGTGACACTTGGGGATGCACTCTGCCAAAACCCCCTTGTGTAGACCCTGCATGTGTCCACAGCAGTTGTGCCCAGGTCAGAAGACCTGTGCCAGTTGGTTGTTCAGCTGTGAATCATCTTTATGGCATTCACTGACCGTTTCTGTGGTTTTGGCTTCTTCTGCAAAACTTCCACTGACCAGCTGAATACTAACTCATTTAGTCTGAATCTGTAAACACTTGATTGATAATCATAAAAGGGCAGTATAAAAGCTTGTGTGCTGTATGGATTAAAAGAGCAGACATGTTTATAGCCTGATAACAACAGAGCACCCTGGCAAAGATCAGGAGTCTCAGATTTCTGTATCCAGATGATTTTATTTTTAGAGTCCAGTTGGTGGTTTTAATTTTTGGCTGTTGCAAAACCATCGTAGGTCTTAGATGTTGCAACACAGGAGGAGGAGGAAGACGTTGCTTGGAACGGGTGCTCTGCACTCTTATTTAGGAGGCTTTCACAGTAGCTGCTGGTCTCTGGGCACCACGGGAGGAACGATGCTCCCTCCTCACTGCTTGGTGAGGGGGACAGGGTGCAACTGTGTCACTTAATTATGCCAGCTGTGAGGGGCATGGACAAGCTCCAGTGACATTTCTACCCAGCCCCAGGAAGGGAATCGCTGAGGTGAGGAGCGGGAGGATTGTAAAGTGGAGCCCTATGGAGAGGAGGAGGGGTATCCTCAAGACTTTAACCAGGAAACGGACTGGAGGCAAAAATAAACAGAGAGGCAAGCAAACTCTTATTTCAGCCAACAATCTATCGTGTGCTCTGCTCTGGGGAGGGCTTGCAAGTTGGAGCTAAACCAAAGCACTAATTTCTTTTTGGGGGGGAGAAGAGGGGGTAACTTCACCTGGCACATCAGCCTTATCCTGTCCTCTGCTCTCCACTTCTGCCTGGGAGGCTTTGAAAAAAGTGGGGCTGTAATGTCAGGAGGGCATTGCAGTGTGCATGTCAGCTTGCTGGGGAATTCCTGCCGCTCTGCATCCCTCCTCTCTGGTGTGTTTCACAGTGAGCAAACTGTGAGATGCTTCTTCAGTGAGATGCTATGTCCCATGTTACAAATTAGGCATGAACTAATTGGCAGGGATGCAGAAGCATCCACGGTGGTGGGTGTAATTGGTGCTCTGCTGTCTGCAACGCTGCCTGTCTTGTTCTTTTGAAAACCTGTAGTCTGACATCACAGACCAGCAACACTGTGGGCATTCTGAGTATCACTGAGGGCAAATTAATCTAAAGATGCTTGTGGGGGATGGAATGCTGAAAAAGGTTATAGCTTTTGGTTTTGTTGGTTTTTTTACCCTACTGACTGTGCCTGAAGGGAACATGGCAACAACTTAAAAGAGACTACCAAGAAAATGTTTAAGGCTTCTGCTTACTGGCAGGAGCTGTTTTTCTGTCCTACTCTCCTTCCTTGTTTCTTTCCTCCTGTACTGAAGTCTTCCCCACAGTGCTTAATCCTGGACTAGCATCACTCCAGGAGTCACAGACCCCATCCTCCAAAAGGAATTATGCTCTAGGCATGGTCTGCTGTAGCTGTAAATAGTTTATTTGACCTTGGTTACTTCCTAGACCACGGAATTTATCACCTTTTTTTTTTCTTTCTTTTCTTTTTTTTTTTTTTTTTTTTTTCATAATAGAACCCCTATAACTTTTATAAAACTTCTGTTAGAATAGGTGTCTTAATTGTTGGTTTTTTTACCCTACTGACTGTGCCTGAAGGGAACATGGCAACAACTTAAAAGAGACTACCAAGAAAATGTTTAAGGCTTCTGCTTACTGGCAGGAGCTGTTTTTCTGTCCTACTCTCCTTCCTTGTTTCTTTCCTCCTGTACTGAAGTCTTCCCCACAGTGCTTAATCCTGGACTAGCATCACTCCAGGAGTCACAGACCCCATCCTCCAAAAGGAATTATGCTCTAGGCATGGTCTGCTGTAGCTGTAAATAGTTTATTTGACCTTGGTTACTTCCTAGACCACGGAATTTATCACCTTTTTTTTTTCTTTCTTTTCTTTTTTTTTTTTTTTTTTCTTCATAATAGGAACCCTATAACATTTATACAAGCTTCTGTTAGAATAGTGTCTTAATTGTGTATGTTGCACCAGCCACTATAGTGACTAAGAAGTCCTCCTGCAGCAAGGACCTTATCCAAGGCAGGACAGAGTAAATGGCATCGTAAAGTCCTGCTGGATTTTATGTATGTGAGTGCACTTATAACTTATCTTGCTGGACTATTGTAAACCCACTTTTTCTTTGGAGCTGGAGCCGTGGAGCTGGATTTGAAGTGCTGCTTCTCCCCTTTTCCTGGCAAAGGTGCTCCCCTGGCATGTGGTCCCTGACTTGGTGGCTGACAGGGTGTTTGCCAGCCTGGTCCTCTGTTTGTTGCCAGCCTGATCCTCTCTTTGTTCCCAGCAGGGACACGTGCATCACATGAGCACCACCCCTGCCACCAAGGCAATGCTGTGGTTTTGTTTGTTGGTTTTGTGTTGGTTTATTTTCTTACTCTTGTGAAAACTGTCAAGGGGTGAGAAGTAAAAAGACACATGGGGTGTCTGTTTAGCAAGTAGCTTCCTGTGTGTCCCTTGTCCCTCCTTTTGCCTTTCCACACACTGAATTCTCTGCTGATGCATAAACATAGTGCCATGGCAGCCTTTGTTTCAGGTTAGAGAATTGACATTTATCTTCACAAGACTAAAATGAAGTTGGGGTTGTAGGTGTTACTTGCCTAAATAGATTGAAGGAAGACAATAATGCTGGCCTGTTCTGAACTGGAGGAAGGACTGTGTGGGAAGCCATGTGAAACAGGGAAATTCATCTTGTCACACTCTAGCACTGGTTTAAACCAGAACATACATGTCAAGATGATTCATTATGATAAGAAACACGATGCTTATTTGGAATGAACAGCTGTGGTGAAAATTTTTATTACAAATTTCAATCTTGTCAGTTCACTGTCTTCTGCCCCTGTTCCTGCTATTGGGTATGGCTCCACTATCCATAGAAAAGCTGAATCTCTTAAACACAAACTTACAGAGGAGATGACTTATCTTTGAAGAAAATAACCTGAAGAGAGACAGAGGCACACTTAAGGAGCAAGGAAGTTTTCTAATTTTCTGGATTTCTTAAATCTGGTCCAAAGGGAGGCATTGTGACAGCATTTCCTCTCAGGAAACAGTTGAATTAATTGGTTTTTGTTCTAGGATTTTCATTTCACAGGATGCTGATTTAATGGCTGCACTCTTTACCTCTCTCTTGGCAGGGATGCTGATTATTTGTCTGTGGAATCACTTTGCATCTTCAGCCCAAATACACATGAACATGCTTCTTTTGGAAATACAGTGCTGAGCATCCTGTGCTTGGCTGTTGGTCCCTGGACTTGTCCAGTGGACAGTTTCAGACCATGCTGCTTCCTTCCCATCTCTTGTAGCCAATTTGTCATTAGAGATTCAGGAGACCTGGAGCCTGTTCCTGGCTCTGCCCTCAGCATGTGAAATGGGACTTACCGCAAATTGTACGTCTGCTGTCTTCCCTTTCCATCTGTGTCTGAATCTGGAGAGACAAGAACTGCATCTTACTATGTAAAATGTATAAAATGCTGTTGGCCCAAACAGCTCTGCATTTATACACATGTGAGAAACGGTTCTTCTTCTTCTCCACGTAAGTTTAAACAAAATGCCAGCCCCCCTGGCATCGGCTCACAACAACAGATTGCTGTAATTCAGGAAACCTGTAAAATAATTATGCATCAAGGCATGTGTCTGGTGCCTCTTGGAAAGAAATCGTAGATGCTTTTTGCTCTGGTCTGACTATCTGAAGACTGTATAAATGAAGGCAACTTAAGAAACTCTGGTGTCCTAAAGGTTTTCATGACTGTTGGAGGCTCTTTCCAAGTAGAGTACAGTTGATCTGTGCCTGGACTTGGGGTGTGCAAGGGCCTTGGCTGTGCTGTTTTTCTTGCACCAGAGAGCCAAGATGTGTCTGGTACAGTGAGTGGCAGCACAAGGAGGTCCCCCTCTGTGTCTGGCACAGCAGCATGCCTGCCTCACAGCTCCACCCCAAAATGCACAATTTCAGTTTGGGAGTGGGAAAGTCAGAAATTTATAAAAGAATCCCTAAACAACAAACAAAGAAAACCCCCCCACACCAGAACCAAGAAAAATCTCCAGGAGTGTGGAGGAAGGGAGAACTTTTAACTTGCACTTTTTGGCTCTTGTTTGTGTGAGAGGCTACGCTCATTCAT
This sequence comes from Chaetura pelagica, assembly GCF_000747805.2. Classification (NCBI taxonomy): domain Eukaryota; kingdom Metazoa; phylum Chordata; class Aves; order Apodiformes; family Apodidae; genus Chaetura; species Chaetura pelagica. The sequence goes on along the minus strand of NW_009952362.1, from coordinate 185,519 downwards.
AAACGGCTCTGACAGCTGAAAGCCCTTGATACAAAGAGGAACCAAACTGGAGAGGTTGGCTCCAAGGGTTCCAAAAAGGCTCTGAAGGGTGATGGAGAGGGAAAATCTGGGGTGCACTGTGCCCCTGTCCTGCTTGGGGCTGCTCTGCTGCGGGGAACGCGGAACTGCAGAGCTGGCAGGGGGCAGGCAGGGGGTGGCTGTATTTGAGTAAGGATCTGGCGCTATAACTTTTTTTCTTCTTCAGTTTCAAGTAAACACTCTTCCCCGCCCTCCCCTCTCTCCCTCCACCCCACCTCCCTCTCTTTCAATCCCGCTCATGTGTTTCTATTTAAGGGCTGCAGTGCAGACGAATATGATTGGCATCTACAGCCCCCTCTTGACTTTCAGCTCAAGCTTTTAGAGTGGAGAAGGAGCTGAGCCGCCAAGGGGAGAGCTGTTTTTTCTTTGGGTTTACTGGGGGGATGGCTCAGCTGTGGATTTATGCTGCTTCTGCCCAGGACTTTTCTTTCTGAATGGGAGCAAGGATTGTGGAAACCATGTTGGGAAGAGGTTTATTTTCAGAATCCATCATGAAACTTTGCAACTAATTCACTATTTTTGGCTCCTTTTTGTATTATTTTTTTTCCTCCCCTTTTTTCTTCTTCTTCTCTCCAATGTCCCTCTGTGCTGCTGGGTTGTGGGCCAGAGGAGGCTGTTTCTATATGGCCAGCCATTTGGGGATATGCTGCGAGCCAGGGTTGTTTGCTGATTTGCTTGGCTCTGGTGACAAGTTGGCCTGTTGTGAATCGGATGGACGGAGGTCGCTCTCGAGGAGCCATGGCTGGAAGCTGGCTTACAGCTTGCTTTTTCCCTTCCCCAGGTGCTGATGCTAGCTCTGAACCCATGATCCTGGAGCAGTATGTGGTGGTGTCCAACTATGAGAAACAAGAGAACTCTGAGATCAGCCTCCAGGCTGGAGAGGTCGTGGATGTCATAGAGAAAAATGAAAGCGGTAAGACACGTTTGCTGCTTTTCTCCCAGTGATCGGATTTTCGCATGTGTTCTTCTTTCGGTTTCCTCATCACTACTTGTAGCTGTATGTTAGCTCCATCTGGTACAGTTACTACGTCTGGCTGAGGATGTTGAAGTTTCTCAATGTTGATTTGGGCTGGGGTCCAAATGTTGCCTTCTACTGTAAGAATGTTTCATAGGTTTTGTGTATTAATTAGCCGAAGTACGCTAATGGAAAATGAAGGTGAAGGAGAGAAGGATCTGCAGCTAATGAAGCTGATGTGTATAGTAGACTGATACAGTTGCCTTGCTGTCTCTTCAAGCCTCTGTCAGCGTTTCCATTACTAACTCCCTTTTTGGAGGATTTATAGGATGAGTGTTTAAAAATTGCATGGGATGAAACTTGGCTTGACAGCTTAGCCCGTGGCCCAGAGCTTGGGAGGGAGGGGAGGGAATGTGCGTAGATAAATACGTGGCTGTGCACAGTTTCAAAACTTCTTACAGAAGCGTTAATTGGGGAGTTTTGAGGAAAGGAGGCAGAGCCTGTCATGTAAGAGCAAGATGAGATCCCTTCTTTTGTCATCCCTGGAATAGCCAGCTTCCACTTGGAAAATGAGATTTTTGGCAAGTGTATTTTGTGTACTTTAACTCTTGAATGTCTGGTAGCTTTGAGTCAGGGTTAACAAATGCAGGAGCTTGTGTACATCTGAGTGGTTGGAGCGGGTTAGCAGCTGGTTTGAATAATGGCCTGTCTTCAGCAGCTCCCCCTCCTCTCCTCCAGTGCTCCATGTATATTATTCCAGAGCTGTTGTCCAGGACTGGTTTCCAGCCCACTCGTGACTTGTGTGTCCTCATCCAGAGGAGGTGCTGGTATTTAGAGCCATTGAAGCAAAGGATGATGCTGTGGTAGCTCCACAGGCAGGGCTGTCACAGCTGGCTGGCTCTGGAGGATGCTGGACTTGCCAGAACTTGGGAGAATCAGGGCACCCTGATCTGGGACACAAGTCCGTCTTCCAGACATGAAGTCAGGTTAAATCTGAGTCAAATTATCCACACTGATGACCATGCATTGTATTTTTAAATTTATTTTTCTTTTAATGGAATGGTTAGTTCTCTGCTGTATGAAAGCCTAATGCTTGTTTGGCTTGAAGCAATGCAGTCATTTGCTGGCCAGTGATTTAATGTGGTGTCTAAAAGGAGAGCATGTGGAAATGAACTGGCTGGTGTGAACAGAAATTACTGTCTCGTGGGTTACGGAGTGTATCACTTGCAAAGCTAGTAGAGGTCAAAATGCTCTTCTGCCCCACTTTAAAGCATAGTTATGACTGAAGTGGGGGAAAAATGTCTTGACTTCTTAAACTGTGTCTAGGCTAGTGAATAAGCATCCTCCCTTCCAAGCCTGAGTTCTCCTCACTATCAGTAATGGGTGTTATTGCTGTCAGAACAAGCCTGGTTATTGTGGCAACATGTATTCATATCCATGATTTCTCTGTCTTGGAAAATTACTTGGGGAATTTGGCTGTTAAATAATACAAGAAGTATCTAAGTTCCAAATTACAATTCCTTTGTGTTTTCTTCTAATGTGGCCTCTCCACCTTGTACAGTTCATATAGTATTGTGTTGAACCACATGGCATGCAGAGATACAAATGGAGAGTGTCAGAGTTTGAATTTAATTAGTGGGTCCAAAAATGTGAGTCTTCTAAGGAAACATCCTGGAACTTGATTTACAGTTCTTAAGGCCGTATTCTGATGCTTAGCAGCCAAATTTCTCATTGTCAATATAAACAGGAAAGGAAATCTGAAGCCCTGAATTCCATGCTATGACATTGTCCTTTATATAGATATAAAACGGATATAGAAATGTATTTTTTTTAAAAAGTCACTGATAGGTGGTGGAGAGAGCATCATTTGCTCTGAGTGTTTGTCCTTACTGTTCTGGCAGTGAGTTCATGTTCTAGTTGTTCCACGAACAGGACTCCAAGCATGCACTCTCTCCCCTAGGTTAGGGGTACCACAGGAACAACTTTAATTCTTGTCTCTTCAGCTAAAGCTGAACCCATTAATGGCATAGTAACAAAAATAGCAGAAGTTTCTCTAGTGTCAACTTTTTTAACTCTTCAGTTATTATTTGAATCGAATTCCTGTTTAGTGTAGGCAAGCACACCTAGGAGGTGTGGTTGACTTCTGAGAACATGGAGATACACTTGTTAAGAAATTAAGATTATTGGACTTTGTGCATTTATGGTAGTTAATTTGACCCCATGGTCACGTAAGCTCAAGTGTTGTGAAACTGTAGTTGTGATTGTATACAGGAGGCTTGTTCTTCTGATCCAGACAGGCAAAGGTGATGTAAGGTGTTAGGGATTCCATCTGGAGCTGGGACAGTTTCATCAATGAAAGGAAGGAAGTGTGGCTAGATACCTTGTCAGTTGTGTGGCTGAGAAGTCCTGTCAGACTGGACAGTTGGATGTGCTGCTGGGCCAGTATCTCAAGTCTCCTGTGCATGTGTGCATATAGTGTATTGTGTCTGAGTTTGTGGTTTTTAAGTGTGTGTTGGGAAAGCGAGGTGCATATGAATGTGTGTAACTGGGTAGTCTGGATGACTGCTTGATTTTCGTAGAATCGTAGGCTTGTAGAATGCAAGGTTGGAAAGGACCTCAAGAATCATCTGGTCCAACCTTTTTATAGTGTCAACTTTTTTAACTCTTCAGTTATTATTTGAATCGAATTCCTGTTTAGTGTAGGCAAGCACACCTAGGAGGTGTGGTTGACTTCTGAGAACATGGAGATACACTTGTTAAGAAATTAAGATTATTGGACTTTGTGCATTTATGGTAGTTAATTTGACCCCATGGTCACGTAAGCTCAAGTGTTGTGAAACTGTAGTTGTGATTGTATACAGGAGGCTTGTTCTTCTGATCCAGACAGGCAAAGGTGATGTAAGGTGTTAGGGATTCCATCTGGAGCTGGGACAGTTTCATCAATGAAAGGAAGGAAGTGTGGCTAGATACCTTGTCAGTTGTGTGGCTGAGAAGTCCTGTCAGACTGGACAGTTGGATGTGCTGCTGGGCCAGTATCTCAAGTCTCCTGTGCATGTGTGCATATAGTGTATTGTGTCTGAGTTTGTGGTTTTTAAGTGTGTGTTGGGAAAGCGAGGTGCATATGAATGTGTGTAACTGGGTAGTCTGGATGACTGCTTGATTTTCGTAGAATCGTAGGCTTGTAGAATGCAAGGTTGGAAAGGACCTCAAGAATCATCTGGTCCAACCTTTTTAGGTAATACTATAGTTTATATGAGATGGCTCATTTTTAATAGCGTTGCCTGAATAGGATTGTATGTTGTTGCCTAGGGACACTTAAATGTTTTGTTGGTTGGTTTGTTTCCCCAGAGTGGGATAAACCTTAACTTGGCTCTGTTGCATGACTGTAGGGAAGAAACACCTTTGCTGTACTGGTCAGTTGGCCCTGTACTTTTCTTACATGGGAGAGAGGCTCAGAAGTTGTTTCCAAGTGATGCCTGTTTCAGATCCTTCACGGTGTTTTCTTCTGAACACTTCTAGGGCCTGAGCTAGAGTTACCTTCTCCTCTGATGTTTGCCTCCAAAACTGTGTACCCTGCTGGAAAGAAGCAAGCTCTGCTTTCCAAGACCAGTGTATAGGGCAGAGGTAAAAGGGGAAAATAACCCTGACATTTGATTTATTTGAGTCTTATCTGGTTAGCATCAAGGCACATTAACTTTATCTTAAATAACAGTGTGCTGCATTTACTATCTAGCATCATTGAGTGTTACTTTTCCATATCAGAATGGAATTTAAGGCATCTTGCAGTCAGACATGCACAAACTCATTTTTTAGGGCCTTGTCTTGTACTTAGTTTTCTTTTTCACTTGAAGAGAGTTGGACACGGCTGTCTTCGTTATTGGGCCAATCAAAATTACAACTTGGACATCACTTCAAGTTACAGCTTCTCTTCAGTATTATGACTTAAAAGTAAGGTCAGTGTAGCATGTGGTAAATTATTTCAGAAACCCTTCATCTCAGTTGTGAAGCCCATGGGTCACTGTAACCTGACTGTTACTGCAATTGCCATGGAAGCAGATCTTGCTAAACTGCAAGAAATCTGTTGTATTTCTTTACTTCAGAACAAACTATTTAGTTGTACAAGCTCTAAGACTTTAACGCTTGGTTTTTACAGCAAATACCTATATTGTCCTTCAGAACTTCTCAAATCTGGTTACATGAGCAGAAGACCCACAGTGTGTCTTAGGTATCTAATGGATATTGTCCCTCTTTTTTCCTCTTCTGAGGAGGAAAATATGCATGTTGCAATGGCCACAAATGCATCAGGAGGAAGAACAGAGGTTTACAGTCTCTCCAGATGGTGCCTGGGAACAGGCTGTTAGAAGGGTTGTGTTCCTTTTTGGAAGTGACTGTGATTTGTTTAAATGCACTGTGTAACCAACCTGCACGGTCCAACACTATCTAAACATCTCTGTGCTGTTTCAGAATAACAATGTGAATAGCTGACTTGAGCCTTTTCTGTCAAGTACGTAGGCTTCTTTTAAATCTTAAACAAAAAAAACCCCAAAACAACAAAAACAAACAAACAAAACACCTTGTGGAATTACTTAAAAATGTATTTCTGCAGCAGAATACAATATTGTGACTTCAAAGCAGGAATCTGACACAGATTTCTTCAAGGTAAAAGGAGGAGGGACTGAGCCAGAGCAGCTCCTTCTCTGCCAAGTTTTGCATGGATGTGGCTTGAAACAGTCAAGCTATAAACTGTGGCAGCAGTGTTTGCAATGGAAAACCTGACAGACAGTGAAGTATAAGCACGTGCCTGAGCACCTCTGCTGCTTTCCTCTCACAGGCAGGACAGGGGCTCTTCCCTCTCAGCCCCCAGGAGGCATAGCAGTGATGGAGGCATTGTGGGATGGTGTTTTCAGCTGGGCTGAGCAGGACCATAGCCATTTCCTTTGCAATTACATAAGTGCAGACCAATTTCCAATATTGTATTACATGCAATACGTAAAACACAGCTATTATGGCTAGTGTAACTTTTTCAGGACCCAAAGGGTTCTCTGGGAAGGAAGGCTGCTCTTCTCTCCTTGGTTGGGATGAGGGATATGGTGCTGAACTATCACCATAAGGCTTAGGGGTCTGGGGACTTGCTGGTAGTCCACACAGTATTGGGAGATTAGTGTGTGCCTGGCACTGTGCTCTGCATCATGATTTTGTTTCACTTCTGCTGCTCACTGGCTTCAGCCATGATTTAGGAGAGGGATGTAAAGAGGCCACAGCTCTCTCGTGACTCTGACTTCTGGGGATGCAATGGCTTTCCTGTTGTGAACTCCATCCTCTTAGATTAAGGGCTTTTTGAGTTTGACTTCTGCCTCTTCATGAGAAACATGGCACGCTTTAAAAGTGTTTCTTTCTGGGCTTAAGTAACTGGTTTTACTCGGTACCAAATCAGACCAAGTTTATTTTCTTGATGAATTACTGCACCTTGGCTAAAGGGATGCCATTAAAATGGCCCAGAGAGAAACAGAGAAGTTGGGTTTTGCATTTCAGGGATTCTTTTCCATCCCTGTGTTTTCTCTGCCATGTCTGCTTTTGCATGTAGCATTGGTTATTTTTGGTGTCTTTTCTTTAGAGTGGTGAGGCTTTTTGTTTTAAATTCTTTGAAGAAAGCTCTTTCTGTCTTATATCCATTATCTGGTGCTTTACCCCTTTGTCTAGGATGTTGTCTTCATGATTCTTGCTTTTTACACAGAGAAAATATGGCACTGTCTGCACTGCTAATGTCTCTGAGCATTAGTATTATCATCTTGCAAAAGCTGGCCAGAACCCAGTGTGGTTCTATTTATTCTCACAAATAAGTGATATGCTAGTGGTTTCCTAGGCTTCAAGTGTGGATGTAGTTCTATACCAAAATGCAAATGCAGTTACCATGTTTGCTTATGAGATGTCAATAGCTGTGCATGCATGGTTTAGATGTGTTGCCAGAGACAGTACACCTCATGGCCAACATCGTGCTTAACTTCAGGTGGAATTGTGCATACTGGCTTTCCCTGGAAAGCTATTATTTTCCTTGCAAAGCATTTCAAGTGAGCGTGTTCCATCAGATGTGACTCAGAACTTGATTTCTCTTTGTACTTCTAGCCCTGCCCTGCTGTTGGCTCTGAAAAGACCACTTTACTTCTTTGCATTTCCATATCTTCCCAGCATAGCTGTGCATTTGAATTTTGAACCTTTTAAGAGACCATAGCCTGATATAAAAAGTAAATACTGGCTTATACAGCAGACCCTTCATCAGTCTTTGAGCTGTGTCTGGAATTTGAGAAGGAGAAACAAATGCTTGTGTAGGTTGAACACCTTTCCTCTATCTAGCACTAGTAGCCACCACTAAATACCTGAGACAGCTTGTGTAACTGCTCCTGTATACACCAGTGTTCATAAGTCTGTAACAAGCAGGGCTGAGTTCAAGGAAGGACCACTCCAACCCCTTCTTCATAAATGAAGGTCTGTAGGCTCCAGTGCCCTATTCTGAACCCAGTGCTGCCTTCTGTGCATCCTGCCTTTCTGGGCCTGTCACCAGGCCTGCAGCAGAGGATACTTGATCCACTTATGAATCAGTTCCTGTCTTGCTGCAGTTTTCTACCCAGTGTGCGTACTAAGGCAGACAAACACAGAGCATCTGAGGAGGCAGGGTGGGCGATTAGGAATTTTTGGCTAGGAGTTACTGGAAAATAGTTTAATATGCTGAAAAACAGTGTTTGTAGAAGTTTTCCCTCCAAAAAGGGACAATGCTGGCAAAGCAGAGATGCTTTTCTCCTTCAAACACTTGCTCCGGGGGGAGAAGGGCTCTCTGTGCAGGCACTTTCAGAGACCTCTGTGGTGAGGGTCAGGGTGCTCAAGGGCACTCACATGTCTCACTGCAGCAGTGTTTTTGGACTTTTTGGAGGTAGTGATCAAAATTGGTTGCTCTCTTGCTTTGTTTTGCAACCCCATAAGCAAACCATTCTGTTGGTGTGTCTAGTTGCAAAGGATGCTATTATTTTAAACTTTAGCTGTCTGGAATCTGACACTTATGGAGGGAGCCTGGGTGCCTTGTTTTAAAGTTGCCAACAGAAATGGGGTTGATGGAGTATTAATAGGATGGACAGGAAAATTTAGACTAATCCAGACTCTGTGCTGGCTGCAGGGGAAGCCTGAGATGAGCGTAGAGCAGAAAGGTGAAACTCGATGTGGTGACTTGCTCTCGCCAAATTCTCACTGAAGTTCAGCTCCTTTCTGGCAATACAGTGCCTGACCAACCCTGCAAACACAGCAAACAGGCACTCCCTCTTCCAGTGGCCTGTTTGCAAAATACTGAATGGATGGAGAGAATTTACACTCACACCAGAAACAGCCGGCTCAGCAGAAGATGAGGAGGAGCCCTCCTTCCTCTGCTCTTGCCCCTGGGAGCCCAAGGGTGGGATGACACTGTCTAATGACTTTAGCAGCTGTAAAAAGCTGGAAGCAGCCCTTGACAGCCTACCCTGACCTCTCTGGTGATTCTGTTTTGTAAGCTATTTTATGACCACTTTTTTCTTGCCTTTTTTCTAATCTGATTGGATTTTTAAATGTGTGCCTTTGCAAGGGTAAGGAGGGGGTGCTTGCTTTCTTTTTCTGACTGTCCAACTTTCAGCAGGCAAAAGATTTTGGTATGGCTGATGCCCTCATTTGAGTTTCAAAATAAAAAACTTAGATTTATCGTGCCCAGAAAGGAAGCATCCTGCAAAACTTCTGAATCGGTTACCTCTGAGCTGCCCTTTACCTAGTCTTGGTCAATAAACTATTTGAGACTCATCTTTCTAGACCTACTTGTTGCTTGAGCATCACCACACCAACATCTCAACTGAGATTGGGAAGTTGCTGCATAAAACAGAATGCTGGAATTATGAGTGTGCTGTACTATTCATGCTGCTATCTTGTGATGTCTAAATGTCTTTCGTTTCCCCCACTTAGTAACTTACGTGGCAAGTGACAATTTGTTTCTGTCTTTCAAAGCTTAGAAGGTAATTCTCTATGCTCGAACCAAAGCCAGGGTTGTTAGTATTCTGGTGGTGGTAGATGTCCTCTGTCACTGTGGAAAATGAGGTTGTTCTTCATTGCCACCTCTGAAATACCTGCTGTTTTGTGACTGTGCGAGGGGACGGAGGTGGCCTCCTGCTGCTGGGAATACTTGTTTCAGTCCTGTGACAAGGAGAGATTGTCCCTTTAATTGTACTGTGACATTTCCAGCTCTTCTGGGAATTCCTTCTGCATTTCATAGACATCCTTGCTTGGTTTTCCTTTGCCCAGCTTTGAATTGCAGTAAGTACTTGCTGTGACTTCTTGGTGACAAGCTCATTATGAACATTTGAAATAGGGCTGTCTGGTAACACTATGCCCTTCTCATTGGCAAATTCTGCTGAAGCTTTCCTGGGACACCTCCAGACTGCTCTGGAGCTCTGCTACTGGGGATATTTTGCTTGGTGAGATAGAGTTGATTGGTAACTGGTATTATTTGAGTCCCACATGAGTTGGGAGAAGCTGAATGTCACACTAATGTGACCTTCAGTGAATTCATGAAGCCTTGCTAAAGTTAACTAGTAGTGCTGTTCCCTCAGGACCATCATGGAAGTTTTCAGTATAGTAAGAATCTGGGGACTATTTTCTAAGCAATACTGCCTCATTTCATTCTCCTATGAAGCAAAAAGAATAATTAACACAAGAGATGTCATAAGGTGATATTTCTTTAAAACATTTTGCTCTTTAAAGCATTATCCTCTTTAATTTAGTATCTATCAGAGCCCCTTTATGTAGTGTTTAATATTAATTTTTTTAAAGGAACACCTCTGCAAACAGAGACATACAATAAAACTGAATTTCCAATTTGAAATCATCCCACTAGACCATGTTTTCTCAAATACTTTAGGCTATAGTGTGTGGTTTATATTCATTTTTTAGTTCCATTCCCATTGTTTGTCTTAATTTTGGGCAATTGGTATTCTGACAGGGCTAGTTCAGTTGCTTGGGTTTGGGGTGGGTGGGTTGGGGTTTTTTTTTTTTGCTTTTTATGGAGACATCTGAAATCCAGCCACTTTGACTTTTGTTTAGCTGATGTCATGTCTCTGTGGGACAACTCTCCCCCACCCCCCAGTTTCCCTAAGCTAGGGGGAAGGGTTATCGCTCTGAATAGGGGAGCTCCAGAGATGCTAAATATGCATCTCTAGGGCTGGGGTTTTTTTCCCCATCTACTATCTTCTAAGCATCCCACTGAAGTAAACGGGTTCCCCTTTAAACTCCTCTTTGCTTGGCTTGATGTGAAACAAAATACTATCTGTTTAGTTCTACAGTTCTCTAATCTTCCAAGAAATGGGAATGGGAGCCCAGAGAGAGTAATTCCCCTGCCTTTCAAGACCTAGTGGGGCAAGCTCGCTTCCTAGGACAAAGCCATCACACAGGTGGAATTGAAGGAGGTCCCACAAGGCTGACAGATTAGCATGTATGGAGACCTTTCTTGTCTCCAAACCACACAAAGTGTATTCCAAAGGGGGGAGAAAAGTTAATGTCAACCATTGCAAAGATTGTTTCTTATTTGTAGCAGTTTTGACTTCCCCGTATCCATGGGGCTGAGACCCTTAAGACCCTCTCCAGAAACTGCAGACAAAGCCTGTCTGGACTTCATGTCTGGTAACTGTACACATGAAATTTGTGCCAGGACCTCTGAGGCTGGCTGCTGGGGCGGGGGGGGG
>NW_009952362.1:158622-174351 GCF_000747805.2 Chaetura pelagica | reverse complement strand
GGGGGGTGGGATGTGACCACTGAAACTATGGACTCGAGCACTTTAGTTTATAAAGGCGAGTCAGTGTGGAGGAACAGGACACATCAGTAAGTGTGTAGAAGCCAAGACAGCAAGCAGTGCTCTCTTTAAGCTTGCCATACAGCACAGCCGGGTACTTCTGAATAGTAGACTCTCTACCAAGCCTCTGAAAACTTCTGAGAACTGAAATTTCCAGCTGCCTGCAAGTTCCCTCCTCTCTCTTCTCATCTAATCCTGCTGTGCTGAGAATTTATACTCAAGGAGATAGTTAAATTCTGTTTCCACTGCATACACTATTTGGAGTCCAGGATGGCAGGCTGAAAAGGAAAAAATTTTACACAGCATCCCTGGTTGGAGCCTTTACTCATTACCTCCTCTGTTTATGCAGTTACTGCCAGTTTCAGGACCCTGAAACCTGCCCTAAGAAAGTGTTTCCAAGGAAAATCTGCTTTTCATATTAGAATACATAAGCTTTCTAATAATTTAGTTTCCTATATCGGCCAAATAGGTCACCAGCTCAGCACTGCTGCGAGAAACTACCTGAAGGCCAAGAAGATATAAGGATATTACTGAAGCCTTCCAATGAGTCCTGTAGGTATTTTGTGGGCTACATTCCTTTGGATGTGATTGCCTTTAAAAAACAAAAACAAAAAGCACACCTTTTTAATAGGTTTTTGTTATATCAGAATTTCTTTTAAGAAAGCTGATGATTGAAATGGCTTTAAATAAGCCCCAAAAATGCTAAACTTAATGCATAGTGACTGACATCTTCTGCCCTTTGTTCTAGTTAATCAAGAAAGCAATTGTACACAAAGGCTTTGGCTCTTGTGACTTTCAGGCCCATTTTTCAAAGTAAGCAGAAGACTGATGGTGCATTTTTGTTGTTGTGTCAGATGAGGACAAGATTAATAAAGGATGGAAGACATTTTTTTTTCCCCCAAGCTGCACAGCAAATAAGCAGTTCTAATAATACTTTGGCAGTAAAATGGAAGCTGTAATCATTAGCAGATCCGTTTCAGTTACAACCAGCAACATAACTCCTTACTTTTGGTTTTCATGTTAAAGACTTCCATTTCCCCACAAACCAATTTCTTGTCCATCTTCACATTAAGCAAAACCTATAGAAATAATTGTCTCACTTCGAAGTTTGATAATACAGTCAGATTGAAGGGGTGGCTTGATGGGTGAGTCTATGTAGGCCCTTCCCATCTGCCCCTTTGGCTGGGGCATCAGACTTTCCAGCATTCTTGATGAAGACTTTAATTATTTTTGTGGTAGAAAGATGTTGGCTCACAGCTGGATTCACTGAAGTAGTTCTGGAAGAGACAGAGGATGAGATGGGCTCTCTTGGATCTCTGTTTTACTGGCTGGATCCTCTTTACTATTTTTATTGGCTAGTTTGGTATTTTGTATCTTGAAACTGTGACTTCATCTGAATGTTTCACATGCAATGGGACATCACTTTATTTCAAATAAAACTGGACTGCAGTTAAATTGGCAATGTAGTTCAACTTGGTGATAATGCCAAGTATTTCCCAGACCTCACTTGAGTCCGTATCTCCTATTTCTCCTCACAATGTGCACACATGCTGGAGAGCCCTAGCATGTTGCTTTGAAAAGTTGTTTTAATTCTGTTCGCAGAACCACCTCCTGCTGATCTTTTCCTCTCTCTGGTAAGTGTGCTGGTGGGATGGGCTTTAATGCAAGCACATCTCCCAGCGGTTGGAGGGCAAGGACAATGCTGGGTGTGCTCATGCTGCAGACCTAGCTTTGCTTTGCTCCTGTATTAATACAGCTGCCATATGTTTGCTTAAGAATCCCAGACTGGTTTGATAGTTAGATAAAAGAGAATATAAGTGGTTGCTCTTTCATGATTAGCAGCAGCTTGACTAGCTAGACTGATGTTGGCAGGCTCATGTCTGTGTTCTCTGACAAGTGTAAGATTACACCTTCATGATTTGATGTCCAGGTCTTCAGACATTGTGCTGACTTTGAAATGGTGCCCATATGTGCAGGTGAAATGTATCCCTAAGGGGCAACACCTCTTAGGGAGACTAGGTGACTGCATACAAAACCCAGCAATTGGAATAACGAATTTCTGTGTGCTGAAATTGAAATGAAGTTAAGGAAGCCCTAAGCACAGTCCCTACTCAAACATGATGGAGGTGATAGGATGGGGCTGCAGGGTAGATCTCCATGCAGTGGTTACCCTAGGATTGGAAGAACAGCATTTCTGTTGATCTTTAAGGTCCCTTCCAACCTTAACCATTCTGTGATTTAATATTTAACCTGAATTATTGGCTTGAAGATTGGTAAGCTTATAAATAACACTTTAATCTCTCACATGAGCTCTTACAGCATTTGGATGTTATTGAAGGCCTCCTTGCATGAGGAAAACCTGAGCTGCTTGGAGAGACTTGACCCATTTGTCTTAATTGAGTATATCTTGAGATTCAGGATGAGTAATGTGAACCTGGAAAGATCCTTCAACGGCCATTTGAAACCCTAGGGTAGATTTATTCACTGCTCTGGAAATTGTGTTAAAGAATCTGCATTTCTGGGTGTGGGCAGGGTGAAGACTGCACACACTGATTAATGGGACAGAAGGTGAACCTTGCATGTTTTTCTGGAAACAAGATCAGGAATCTGAGAGTGTTTCTTTGAGGTTTTGTTCTTAATCATGGCTAAAGTTCCTTACTGTTACCAAGAAGGAAGATCTCTGCAGAGCATTAAGAACCAAAATTATGGGATGTCTGTATGCTCAGGGTGAGTTTGAAAATTATTCCCTTGTTTCAAGTAGATATTCCATGACCAAAATGTCCTTGAATAAAAGTAGAATGACCAGAAGTGGGATGCTATTTCCATTGCCAGGCAAATGGGATAGCTGAGCTTTGTAGAAAATGCCTCTTTTGCTCCTGAGTGCAGCAAGCAGAACTGGTTCCTGTGCCAGCTACAAGTTAAATTACACATTTGGTCATTCCAGATGTCTCTGGTGTATTTTTGGAGCTAACTCTACACTTCCTGGGCTGTAGTCTGTTGGTTTTGAAAGAAGAGAGCCTCTGGGGGTTGGCATATGAACTCTTCCACTCAACTGAGAACTGGGAATTGAAGTATTTCTTTTGCACAAGTATCCAGGTTTGAGAGCCAGCCACATGAAAGGGTGTTGCTTTCCCTACACCATCCCAGCATCTCTCTTGCAAATAATCCTAAACAGAAACCACCATCTCCCAATGAGGACACTGTCTGCAGAATGCACATGTGGGAAATCAGGGACAGAATAGTTCTGGGGATGCCTTACAAGATTCTTGCTGACACTGGTTTAAATTTGGCTCAGGCTACCAGGAATTGTTGTGAAGAGGCACTTAAGGGAAACTGTTGGCGGTTTCACGGAAACTTCCATTACAAATGAGATGTAGCCACCCTGTGCAATGCAGTGACAGATAGCACTGTATTGAGGCCTCCTTGCATGGTGTTAAAGTTGCACAAGGGCATTTTTTCCACCCATTTTGGGCAGACACAGCAGAGGCTGGGTGCCTGTGCGTGCACTTGGCTTTTGGCAAGTGTGTCTTAGGGGAAATGCAATGACAGGAATAGAAATAGTGACTGGGACAAACTCATAATCAAACTCACCTTAGCAAAGGCTGCAGACTGCTAGGTTAGCTACTAGGGCTTCTGTAAAATAGCAGTGCCAGGTCCTTGGTACATCAGGAACACCATCTGCTTCAGCTGAAACTTGCCTATTCTAGTAGTTCTTCTCCATATCCCCAAATCATAGCCTTCCTCTATTTCTTCTTTGCCTCTTGTTTAAGCCAACTCCATCTGACTGGCCCCAGGTAAATTTGGTAGAGACTTAAGTGCACAGAGGAGGGGAGGCCTGAAACAAGGATAACGGAGTGCAGGTGAGATTAGTAACTTCCTTCCAGGGTATCATTTATTCTGCCATGTTTCTTTTTCCTTTCCACTGATCTCCTAAAACTTCTGTGGAGAATCCCATGTGATTAATGTGTTTTGATCTTTTTGTGACAGCTAAATCCTCTGCTAATTTTTGCCTGTCAGGAGCACATTCTGATCTAAGGAATTGTAGCCCAGCATGTTCCTTAGTTTAAGAAAATAAAAATCTCATGTTTCTGTGGAACTTAAGTTTTGCCTTAACCTTGACAATGTGATGATGAGGCATTTTACTCTAGCTGTCTGAGCTGTGCCCTTATCTGGTCTTGGTGGATAGACTAGAATTGCACTTCATAAGATAGAGCTCTGGAGTCAGACCATCCATTGGTACTTAGTGTTTTTCTTGTGAGTTGGCAGGTAAGAGCCTCAGTTGCAGTAGTTGAGCCTCACCTAGATTGGTAAAAGCAGCCATAACTTAAGAAAGCAAATTTCACAACTGTAGTCACCCCTGTTCAACTGGAGCCGTGCCAGAGGTCAGAACTACTTATCTTTCACTTCTGAAGCTCAACAGTAACTCTTTCTAGGTAAAAGTGGACTTGTAAAGGCTAGTTCATAGAGGTAATGAAGTTCCACTGAATGCTTACTTATGGCCAACTCATACTTCAAACAGATGACTTCCATAGGTGCTACAGAAATGGAAGAATGGCAGAAGATGGTATAGCTTACAGTGTGAAGTAACTTGGTGTTTTTCTTTTGGTAGCACATACTCTGGAATGTGTCTGTAACGTCAACAATATCAAATTTGTAATAAGTCCTTTGCGTGTGCCTTGTGACCTCAGAGGCAAAGGAACATTAAAATTGGCTTATTTCTTGACATCTGCTGCTCAAATGTGTTCCTGTCATGCACCCATTTCTCTGGTACATAATTTTTGTCTTCTCTGCACTCTGGCATCGTGCAACTTCTATCATGAAGGAGAAAAATCAGTTGTGGATCTTCCTCTATTTTTGACTGCTTTACATTCAGGGATGCCAGCACTAAGGCAGTGATTGACTGGACTTGTGCAGTTTTGCCAGTGAGTGGATGTTATTCACAGCTTTGCTCAAGTCAGCAAATAGATCTTGACCATCCTTGCTATTATTGAATACCCAACCAGGCTTGATGTTTGTATGCACCTTTCCATCTCTCCACATGGGCCAGATCAGCTTTTTATTTTGCTGGATGTGTACAGTTTCATAATCGTCTCTGAAATGACAGAGCTGTGCCTCCTATCAGATGCTCGTGACAGGATATTGCATTGCCATGGCATGTGGAGCCCCAAGGCCTGCATGTCAAAACCATTGGGCACACACTTGAACCTAGCTCTGTTCACTGACAGCTCATGAAATTCCTAATGCAGCAGTAGCCAGGTAGCTCTGGAGAGTGTAGGAGGCTGACCACTGTTACGCAGCTATCCTGTGTTGTTTCTCCACTATCCAGGGCTGGAGAACTTGGAAGTGGATGCTGGCAGCAGCAAAACCTTCTCACAAGACTCTTACTTGGAGAACTAAAGTCATGTTGTGAAGTCTAAATCCATAGTGGAATTTGATTATGTCTATTTAAGGAGTCCAAAAACCATGGTAGAAGTACATTTTAAAAATAAAAATGTAAGGAAATGTGATGTGTTGACTAGTCAGGAACTGTTAAGACATTGGTGGAGTCTTTTGAGCAAGTGCTTTCAATTTGTATTTGGATGTTTGTCCTCTTCTATTTCAAAGCCAGCAATATCTTGTAGGCGGAATTTTGCCCGGAAGTGTTCAGAAATTACTGTTTGAAGGCTGGCAGGGAAAGGAACTGAGAGGCAGGGATCTTTTTGGTGTGATCAAGTAGGAGCTGAAGAACTGGCAGCAGTGCAAACTTGCCATTTCTGCTCAAGACTGGTTTCTGAATAGGTGGCAAAAACTCTGGAAAATCCAAGTGCTGTTCTTCGGGGAAATGAGGAGCAAGCTTGGGGTAAAATGGGAGCT
This sequence comes from Chaetura pelagica, assembly GCF_000747805.2. NCBI lineage: Eukaryota > Metazoa > Chordata > Aves > Apodiformes > Apodidae > Chaetura > Chaetura pelagica. Next base: position 168,441 of record NW_009952362.1, on the reverse strand, counting down.
GAGGGTCCAGCCTCTCTTAATAAAAGTGGAATTTTCAAGATGTTAACTAGTTGCTAAATTGCCTTTTCCTAACACTGCATCTCAGCAGAAGGTCCTTGATGGGCAGCAGTGGTAGGAATATGAAAAGTATTTCCTCCAGTTATTCTCTGTTGCGTTTAGTAGTACATTTTGCTGATGATTCTCACTCTTTTATTAGTTTTCTATAGCATTCACAGGAATAAACTGCGAATGTCAGACGGCTCCTGAACTACGCTTAGACAGCTACACATGGGTTCAAGATGAGAAATTAGGTTTACAATCCAGACTTTCCCAAAATAGGAGGAATGTGGGTTGTGTTCTGTCTAGCATTTTTGTTTTGGATAGGAGGCTTTTGGTTAATGTCAGTCTTGGAGGAGGGGAAAGCTGTCAGATGCCACAGGATCCCAAATGCTCTTTGTACAGTGGCTACAGCCAAAGACACTGGAGTGTCGGGTTTCTGCTGAATTAGTGAGTGACTTCTTAATCATGTGACAGCAGCAGCAGGATTTCCTGGCAAAAAAAAAGGAAAGAAAGAAAGAAAAAAAAAAAAAGTTGAGAGTAAGCAAAAACTAGTGCATCCTAATAGGAATATGGAGAAACAAATAACACTAAGGTGTGTGCAGATACCAAAAGTTAATTTGTGGCTGTGTTTCTACTTCCAGGCTCCAAATCCCTGCTGAGATTCTGACTTTTCCTTGGCATTTTAGAGATACAACCATCCTCTTTCCCATCAACTCTTTCTCCCTTCTGCTTTTTGCAGGGTTACTACTACTTTAACCCATAGTGATGCACCTTGGCATCATCATGGATTTTATGCATTCCTGTGAAGTATGACACCACACTCACTTGTGACCTTAGGCTGACTGGGCAGGCTGATGGCTGTTTGGGCAGGAGCAGTTCACGTACAGATAGGCTCTCCCTGTAGCAAAGGGAATAGCCCCTTCTCCCTGAAGCTGAGTGATCTGAAATGTGCCTCCTTGTGGATGGGAGCTTACTATGAAGTGGCTTCTTTTACTCTGGCATGTTTCCAAGCCATCGTGGAAAATCTGTGCATTTCTACTGATGGCTTTGGCATGCCCAGGGTGAAATTCTTGGAGCTCAGGATCTTCCTCTTCCTCCCTCTCATCTTCAAAGCCTGAAAAACTGAAGGAAAAAAAAAAAGTGAACTGTGAGTGGGATTGACATTATTCCTGACTTCTTTCCTGTAACTAGGATGTACAGTATTCTGGAAACAAAACAGCCATTCCCCCCACCCATCCCATATGATACCTCTCTAGCTCTCAAAATCCTGAAGGCTTGATGTAATGTCTTCTAGCTGAAATGTCCCTTGTAAGACAAGCTGGTCTAAAACTATTCTTCCACAATGTCCTTTTCAAAGCTCCTAGGAAAGGGCGACTAGCTCTGTTCTGGCAGGCCTCCTCACAGTGATGCCTCTGAAGTGAATGGGCAGTACCTCAGCTGGATGGCCTGCTCACAGCAAGTGTGGCTCAGGCACCAACCTCCGTCTGCAGCCCTGCAGGGGCTCTGGTTATGCTGTTGAACAACACAGCCAGCAAAATATCAAGATGCTAATGGAAAACTTCTTGGAAGACTGAAACTAGTCCTGCACATCTGTCCTCCTTTGGAAAAGGTATTATGTGCTGAAGTTATGAAATATTGTCAAAGGGGAAAGTCCTCTCTGCTCTCGAGAGATCCAAGAGTATCTAAGTGAACATACATGGGTCAGCAGCGAATTGTAGGGTTTGAGGAGCCAAATACCATATTCTCCAACAATGCAGAGAGCACGACTTTGCCAAAGACAGTAAGTTGATACCTACTGGCTAGGAGTTGCTATCAATGTCCAGCCTCATATAATTTCATATGAATGGGAAAAACAAAGGTTTGCTCAGATTCAAGTGTAACTAGCCTTGCAGAATGAAGTGGCACATTAGGATGTTTAGTACAGCATATGGCTTTCTGTAGTCCGGGTTTCTGTGCACTTCCAATTAATTTATTATTGTAGATGTTATGTACCCATTTGGAATCCACCTCTGTTCATATTTAAAATTTGATTGTATTGTTAAAGCACTCAAAATGTCAGGGTTTTTTGGGGAGGGTTTTTGTACTGACTGGCTTAGCTTTGATGTACTTGCCAAACATCTGTGTGCTTTCTATATATTTTCCCTTGCCTTCAAAAAAAAAAAAAGTATGGCTGTGTTTATTTGTGGATGAAATACTTTGCTAGGAATGGCTGTAAATCTTAAAAGCTGAAAATTGTCAAGTGAACTCATAGACAATAGCAACAGAGAAGAAGGAATTAAGCCTGGTATGCAGTCTGGAAAAAGTAAGATTTTTCAGATTTTTTTTTAATTTTTTTTTTTTTTTTTTTTGCTGGCATGGGGAAATTTAGAAATTGGAAATCTTCTGATTTGGAAACCTGAAACTACTGCAAAGTGTGAATGTGTGGTGAGATTAGTGCAAGGAAACTGGAAGGTGCTGGAGTTCTTGTTGGCCCAGGCTGTGCTGGTAGAAATGTCTGTTCTTTTCCTAAATCTTCTGGTGTCCCATCAAGTAATATCTGATTTATATAAGCAGTGATGTTGCTACTAGTTATTAATGTTAAACTGGATGTTCCTGTTTTACAGTTGAAGGTTTTACTGCTAAATCCATGGAAAAAACATGATGTGTAAACCCCAAAGAGAGCCTGGTATACCTGGTTTGGTTTTGGCCCCTGGAGTCTGATTCAGTATAAGTTTTCATACTTTTGTCAATGGGCCAGTTATAAAATGGCTAAAGAGTGTTGATATCTAATGAAATGGATAACAAAGGATCTTCATATTCTATTTGTTTACTTCCTAATTAGCTGATACCATCATTGTAATGACAGTTTCTAATATTCTTGTTCCATTTTTTAAAATCTTATTAAAACAAAAGAAATAACCCTGGAGGAATGAGGAAATATGCAGCCCTGTGTCTCTGGAGGGATGATTTTGGATGTACAATATGGTTGAAGTATTGGACTTTGAGGTAGGAGCTTGACTTGGACACAGTTGTATCTGTAGATCTGAGGAGACTTCTCAAGAAGCTTGTGACACTGATGACCAAGGGCCGCTTTTGCTCGCAGCTGGCTTTCTGTAAATCCAACCTCTTACTGAGCGTTTTGTTGTGATTCAGAGTAAGCATGCTTTTGGCTTGTTTTCCACGCTGGGATTTAGATAATCTAAGTGAGTATATCAACCCTTCAGGGGTGTTTCACAAATCTCATTCCCAGGAATCTCCATCTGCCAGCCTGGGGAGCTGCTGGAAGTGCTGTATCAGTGCTCCAGAGATGAATGTCGATGGTGCCTGCAGCAGTGCTCAAAAAGCATTGGCTCAGCCAAGGAATGTGCCCTTAATATAGCCGGGGTGCCCCAGATGTATTTCATGTATCGGTATGAAGCAGAGCTGTCTAATCTTCCGCGAGTCTCTCCAGCTATGTGTGTGTTTGGCTTGGACACAGTCATCCCTTCTCTCGAAGCCGAAGTGTGTGTTGGCAGCAGGGAATCGTTGTCACAGAGTAATTCCAAGCACAGAGGAGTCAAACCAAAGTTCATTTTGTTCTTTTCCTTCAAACTTACAGCTTGCTTGAGCGGGCAGGGGGTGCATCAGCTGCTTTTCTTTTTGGTGTGTTGTTGATCTTTGTTGTTTTTTTTAATCAATGCATCATCTCCGTTATGAGAAGTCTCTTGCTATATCGAAATGAAATGTCATGCTCCTGAGACTTCTGGCTCTGGTTAAAGACTGGCATCTTGCTTGCAAAGTAGGGCTTTCTATTGATCGTGTTTTAAATGGTGTAGCTACAGGCACAGAAATACTGATCTGGGGTCACACTTTTTACTCAGTCATCTGTGTATGTATTTCTGTTCTAAAAATAAATACAAATCACTAAAGCACTGCTGTAGCAATGCTTCTCAGAAGCTAAAGACCTAAGATAGTATTAAGGCTCAGTGCAACTTAATTACAAGTATAGGATGTATACCCTAAAGTATGCCTTGAAGGCAGGGATGTTGGTATCATTTATTCTTGACTTCTATTGCTGCTTGCTGACTTTGAAAGTGAACAGAATTACTAGGGTTTCATTGAAGGAATGGTGGCTTTAAGCAGCAGGTGATAAATACCCTCAACTCCCCCCTGAAACCAGTCCCTGACCCCAAATGTTTGGGGTAGGTAAGCTATATTTTAAGTTTCTTAATATTTAGGCTGGAAGTGCGTTTTGTAACTTCTTTCCCAGTCACAAAGACTTTATCTTGTGCTTTTTCCTACTTGCTATGTGATGCCTGTGCCCCTCGCACACTCTGCTTTACTTCAGGGAAGAAGCAAATTCAACATTTTTACCTTGCTGTATTGAAACCTTTGTAGCTAATTTCTAGGACCTCATCTGGAGAAGCTGTTCTGCTTCACTGGCTCTGGCTCAGGGTTTGAAAATTGAGCAGTGGAGAAATAGGCTCATTCGAAGGCCTGAGACAGTTGGAAGAAAAAAAGTGAGGCTGGAAGTGACAGAGTAAAACTGCAGTGAGTTAAAGGCCTAATGGCACAGTGGTAGGGGCAGGGCCATCAACAAAGGAACAAGTGGTTCCTTGTAGATGGGGTTTTTATCTCTTAAAGATGTTGTTCACCCCTTGGCTCTGTTCAGCTGAGCAAAGTGCTTAACCCTACACTTGACTAGAACATGCAGTTTGAGGGTGTTTCACTGTTTTCCTGCTAAATATCTTCACTGAATAGGAGACTGCAGCCTACTTGGATAATCCAGTTTAAAAAAAAATAATAAGAAAAATCCTGGTTTTGTAAGTAAGTAAACTGCAGTGCAGACCTTTTTGCAATAGTAAAAATAGAGGTGGAAATGTAATGAAAATTGTGGAATCCCTTTCCTTTGTGTTCATGGGGAAGCAGTCCTGGCAACCACCAAAGCTACCTCTGGATTGAAAACAGTCCAGAAATTAAGAGATATGCAGCTTCTGCTTGAAAATAGATTCAGCTGCTTCTGACTCCCATGTTGTTGGGGGGCTGACCTGTTGATGGAGAGTCAAAAGTGGTAAGAAAGCAAAGTCAGCTGGTTAATGGTTTTGTCCATCCTATTTTCCATGGAAAAGAGGTACCAGGAAGAAAAGAGGAGGTTGTGTGTGGTTTCTACATTGCCTGAGAGAAGGAGCAGAGGGAAAATACAGCTCCTGGAAGTAAGTCATAGCCATGCTGATCTGTAAATCATATCAGCAAAAGTGTCAAATGCCATACTGAGCTCTAATGTTACTGTAACAAGTATTGTCTTCTCTATAGAGATCAGGACTTGAAAGAAACAAATGTGAGCAAAATTGACTAATTGCTTCTTACTGTTAGAAGGGGCATCCAAGTAAAAGCAGATTATATCCTCTCATAGTGTTAGATATTCTCAGACTTCAGGACAATATGAAAATACAGATTCACACTTTGCTTGAACTACAAAGCAGGTCATGAAGTCAAACCATACTCTGAAATTTCAGTGGTTGTAATGCTCAGGGCCTTGGCTTGGTCACTATGACCTCACTTACTAATGTGATAGGTTGACAGAAATATCTGATATTTTGTCTCTATCATCCTTGAGTTTTCCTGGGACGCCTTGATGGTGTTGCCAAGGTAACTGCAGAAGCTGAAGTGGCAGAGGAAACTAGAATAACAAAATCAAAATCTAACAAATGTTGTAAGGTTGAATCTTTCCACCTTCCTGTCACCTAAATATTCAATAAGCATCTTGGGAAGCAGGTTAGATATCTGTATGGTAATTCCTCAGAGGTTGGTGGCCAGTGCCTGTGTTTCTGGCATAGCATCCATTCTGTAACTTCAGCTATGGAAAAAAGCCATGTCTGTCAGAATGGTAAAGGTTATTAGGCACAGCTTTGGTGAACCAGGTGATGTAGCATTAATGGCTTGTGAGACACAAGAGGTCAGACCCGATGTTGAATCTCCTTTGAATTTTCATTCTCCTTCAGCTTCAAGTGTGGACTAGCAAGTGCACAAGAGATAGTACGTGCTGCCAGGTGACCAACAAATCTAACCCTTTGTAGGACAGAAAATTAAGTCCTTAGTTTCAGCTTCATATAAAGCTGACTTCCATACTGTATCAAACCATTTCCTATTGTTGTTTGGCTTATGGATGAACTTGTTTATTAGCAGGGCAGATTGGGAAAACTTTATTTTTAGAAATAAAATTGACAAGTTAATACTATATAATTAGTGCTACCTAATAATTAACATGAAGTACTGCAAGTATTGTGTGTGGCCGTTCCCAAAATAAGCACATCAGAAAGTTTGTTTTGTGCTCCCAGCCCATATTATGTGTCTTGGTACAAGGCAAACCCACTGACTTATATTGGCAACTGATGACAAATAGGTCAGTCAAAGAAAGCACGTTCTTCATAAAAGCTGCTTGTAAGCACAAAAGAGCTACACTATATCTTATGGGACTGAAGAATGTCTGGACACAGTTTTGAACCTTCAGAAGGTGTAAGTTACTAGCCAGAAGATTGATCAAGAAACAAATCAAGGGATTGATGTTGCCTTGGAGGTAGCTCCCCTCACACCTGGTGTTGAGGGTCTCTGTTAGAAGGGTATGTGGAAGTAGTTTATGTCCTTCCCAAAATGTGTTGTCTTGGTTGTAATCCTTGCCTGCTGTCCTTGAGATAAAAATTTGTGGAGGAAACTTCAATTCATCATTCATTCTAAAATGTGATTGTAGTCCAGCTGCTCATGCTGGAGGTGCATTGTCACATATACTCCAAATTAGTATTGCAGTGAACTCCCACATACCTTTCAAAATTTGCACACACAGTCACTAAATTGAATGTTTTGAAATAAATTTTCAGGCCATATAAGCTTTTGTTAAACCATAGCATTCCAACATTGTAATTAACATGTCGGCTATCCAAAGAGTTATTTACTGTCCGGGGTGTTTTACACAGCAAGAGCTATGCTTCTGTGATCTGTTTTTTATGGCAGTGCCTAAGGCCCAGCTGAGATCAGGGTCCTGTTGTGCTAGACATTTAGGCCTTGTCTCCAGAGAATGGAAGTCTACATAAGGGACAAACAAAGGAGACATTGTTCAAATTTGAGTGGTGGAGGAGGGGAAAGGAAGTAACCAAGACTTGGAAATTGGGGAGGGAAAAACTTCCAGCATGAAAAGAATTACAGAGAACTCCCCAAAGCCAGTCCAGCTCCCCAGCAGCAAGACCATCCTCTTTCTCAGCTTGCAGTGAACATGAAGCCTCTGTGCTCCATCACTGACCTTTCCCAAAATGAGAAGGGGAACTCAATGTGTATCAGGGGAAGGAGAGAAAAACAGAAGGGAAAAAAAACTGCAGTCAAGCAGCCAAGATTGAGATCCTGAAAAGTTCAGGTTTTTAAAATGCCAGAACTCAAGGTATTCTGTGATGTTGGCATCAGACGGATTGGGAAATAGCATTTGACTGTGCAAAGAAAGGAGAAGATGTACGGCAAGTATAGCACTTGCAGAAGGTTCTGGCTAGGGGTAGTTACATGCAGTCCAGCATGTCCTCTTTTGGTAGCCTTGTACTGGGGAGAGGGAAAAATTTAATCTTGCATGCACTCATAGAGTAAGCTTAAGTGACTCCCTATTGAAAAGATAAACACTGTTCCTCTATATCATCTGTCTAACAGGTTTAGGTAATCCCTTACTGTGCTGCTTATTTATTTTAAATGGTGCTGTATTGTGTAATGCATGTGTGTGTTTAATGACAGGTCTACAAATCTCAGCTTTTTGCCCAAGGACAGCATTACACTTTCATAGAATCATAGAATCATAGAATCATAGAATCATAGAATCATAGAATCATAGAATCATAGAATCATAGAATCATAGAATCATAGAATCATAGAATCATAGAATCATAGAATCATAGAATCATAGAATCATAGAATCATAGAATCATAGAATCATAGAATCATAGAATCATAGAATCATAGAATCATAGAATCATAGAATCATAGAATCATAGAATCATAGAATCATAGAATCATAGAATCATAGAATCATAGAATCATAGAATCATAGAATCATAGAATCATAGAATCATAGAATCATAGAATCATAGAATCATAGAATCATAGAATCATAGAATCATAGAATCATAGAATCATAGAATCATAGAATCATAGAATCATAGAATCATAGAATCATAGAATCATAGAATCATAGAATCATAGAATCATAGAATCATAGAATCATAGAATCATAGAATCATAGAATCATAGAATCATAGAATCATAGAATCATAGAATCATAGAATCATAGAATCATAGAATCATAGAATCATAGAATCATAGAATCATAGAATCATAGAATCATAGAATCATAGAATCATAGAATCATAGAATCATAGAATCATAGAATCATAGAATCATAGAATCATAGAATCATAGAATCATAGAATCATAGAATCATAGAATCATAGAATCATAGAATCATAGAATCATAGAATCATAGAATCATAGAATCATAGAATCATAGAATCATAGAATCATAGAATCATAGAATCATAGAATCATAGAATCATAGAATCATAGAATCATAGAATCATAGAATCATAGAATCTTAGGGGCTGGAAGGGACCTCGCGAGATCATCTAGTCCAACCCCCCTGCCAGAGCAGGGTCACCTAGAGTACATCACACAGGAACTCATCCATGTGGTTTTTGAATGTCTCCAGTGAGGGAGACTCCACAACCTCCCTGGGCAGTCTGTTCCAGTGCTCTGTCACTCTCACAGTAAAAAAATTTTCCCTTGTTTCATGGTTGATTTATTCCTAATGGAAAGGAATAAGCCTCACAATGATATATTTGTCTTGTCTCAGCTCTGTGAAATCCATGGAGATTGACAGCTCTTCTGTATCTCACATCGTTAATTCGCCTTGCTAACCTTTATTTTACATCAGAAGATCAGCCTTACAGATTATTGCCTTAGTGTCTGCTCTGGCTGTGTTTAATTAAGCTTGAGGAGACAAAAAGAGTCAGAAAATGAAAATGTTTAAATATTGGGACTAGGACTTACTGCACTCTTAATGGTGCCTTCCTGGAGGCAGAACTGCAACTGTGGCAGCCGCCAGCCCAGCCTTTCTCTGTGGAGGTCTTAATAGGTCTTAATGTTGCTATTGATGTTCCCCTAACTAAAGACTTAGTGAGGTATTTCTAGTCTCTTGAGGCAGAGCAGTTCTCTGCTCTGAGTCCTGGCTGCCTTTCCAGTCTGTAAGGAGCACTAAAGACTAAATATCGGTCTTTAAAGTGGACAACCCAGGTGAAACAACCAAGCAAGCTGCAGGGAAATCGCCTGCTTACTGCCATGTAGCAAAACCCCTGCAAAGGGTATGGCCACCTCATCCAGAGGCTAAGCCAGAATAAGTAGAAACAAATGCTTAGTTACCTGGCTACGTGCATAGTATTTTCTGCAACGTAAGAGGAGGGTTTTTTTGCTGAGGGGGAGAAATAGGTATCTTACCAGACGTTTTTATCTCAGTAGCTTTCCTATATTTGGCCTTCTCTTCTTATGCTTCTGATGCACCTTTTTATTAGAGCTGGTGGAATCAGATACCCCACTAAGTCCTGATTGCTTTTCTGAAGTCTGCATGAGCAAGTTCAGTTTTCCCTTTCCTGAAGGTGAATGTCCCCTTCTCTTTCCACCTGCACAGGCTGTTCTCAGGATGGATAAAGGTAAAAGTCAGATCTTCTTCCCTATTTATTTTTTTTTTCTCTTCTTTTAGTTTTCCATAATCTGCTCAAAATGGGGCGGTTCAGCTTCCTG
>NW_009952362.1:153401-158546 GCF_000747805.2 Chaetura pelagica | reverse complement strand
TGAACAAAAACCAAAAACAAGCTTATAATTTTCTAAATTTTAGAGAAGCCTGGGAAACCCTTCAGAAAATACTGAAGTGAGTTTGTAATCTCTTCTGTGTCATGTCAGTTATGCTACTTGCCCATGTATATCCTTGTTCCCTACAATGTAATTCATTAATTTGGAGCCCACTAATGCACCGGCTGCTCTTGTAGCCTGCTATTCATCACTCTGGTACTCATTTCCGAAGCTGTCATTTCCTGCAGCCTTGTGCAGGCAGCTCTTTGAGGCTCAGCTCTCGGGGTCACTGCAGAAACACAGCTTGAATGGAGCTCTGAAGAGCAATGAAGCAGTGTCAGACAGAGAGCAGAGTATTCGGTTTGGCTTACGTTGGTATTTGTGATAAAGTACCATCTGGGCTGCTATCTTTCCATATCTAGCTAATAAATAGAGCTGGGCAGGAGCTGTATTTAGACAGAAGAGCTTCAAGGAACAGCCAAGATACAGAAATGGCATTTCTGTATTTGTGAGATGGTTATCTGAGTGCTGTAGAGCAGTGCTGCTCTGCACACTGTGCAGGGCACCAGCAAACCGAGGTGTCTCCATTCCTTTAGCAGTGCTTCAGAAGGATCCCATAAAAGCTGCTTGGGAAAGGCGGTGTTTTTAATCTGGTGACTCATCTGTGCTTCAGACTGAATTAATAGCATTGTTTGGTTGCTTTATCCCCTGATTTCTGCCAGATATAGTATAGCTTTTCTTCCTTGCTTCAAGGACTTGTCCAGCACTGCTCTGTTCTGTCCTGAGATAACCACTCAGAGGTGGCTAATGTGTTTTTCACTGAAATATGAGATTCCTGTACAATGTATTTTATTCTAGCACCTGGACTGTTGTTTGGTACTCTGCTGTGATTGTTCCTAGTCCGCAGCATCTTTTTCCTGATTCTGTGTGTTTTTTTGGATTTCCCAGTACACAACTGACACCACATTCTCTACAGACTTCAGAATAAGAAATTAAAACAAAAGTGACTTTTGTCAATCTGTGCAGGAAGTAAATATTGGCTGTTCTCTGCTGCCTGTGAAGTCGGTTTCCTATCAGCTGGAACTGGGGGTCTGTAACTTTTTTAAACCACTAGGAAGTAATTTGTAATCTTTGGACAAGATTGCTGTGAGGCCCATTTGAAAGCTTATTCATGTTTTCCTAAAGAGAGTTTGGACACAGAATGTGTTTGCTTTAAGATTAAGTCCTGTGAATGTAAAGGAAGTTACTTGTGAGCTTGACTGTTGCACCCTGTTGGCTGACCACAGAAAACATACAACCCCACAACTGGTAATGACTAATAGAGTCTCCGTTGGGTCCTGGAGCTGAGCTCCCCATGCCCCGTGGAGTGGAAAGCCATCTGTTTGCCTGCCTTTACCGTAACCATTTGTCTGTGGCTGTGGAAAATCTGCTGCAGAAAACTGGCTGCATTGGCCCAGCCTTTCTGAAGGGGATGGGTTACTTGTCTGCTGCCCTGGTCTGGGTTTGCTCACCTGATTGTGTATATTCTGCTCTCTGTGCTAGAGTCCTCCTCTATTCATGCCCCAGCAAACTCACCTGTGTTTGGGAGCTTTTGTAGGTTAGTGATTTATGTAAACATGGTGCCTACAGTATCATTTTGGCAGGGTCGTAAAAATATCCTATACAGATTTCAACCTCTAAATGTTGGGTTGGTGGAGAAGAGGTGGGTGGGACAAGGCTTTAAGGATGGTAGGGGTGGATTTATTCTTTAACCTTCCTGGTTGAGCAATGATTTCCTAACAGCAGAAATGCTAAAAAGATGGAAGACAGAAGTCCTTCTGGAAGTAGAGGATGCAAGACTCCAGGCGGTAATCAGACATGAATCATAGAATCATAGAATCATAGAATCTTAGGGGCTGGAAGGGACCTCGAGAGATCATCTAGTCCAACCCCCCTGCCAGAGCAGGGTCACCTAGAGTACATCACACAGGAACTCATCCAGGTGGGTTTTGAATGTCTCCAGTGAGGGAGACTCCACAACCTCCCTGGGCAGTCTGTTCCAGTGCTCTGTCACTCTTACAGTAAAAAAATGTTTTCGGATATTCACCTTGAACCTCCTATGCTCCAATTTACACCCATTACCCCTTGTCCTATCACTGGTCATCACCGAGAAAAGCCTAACTCCGTCCCCCTGACACTCACCCCTTACATATTTGTAAACATTGATGAGGTCACCCCTCAGTCTCCTTTTCTCCAAGCTAAAGAGACCCAGCTCCCTCAGCCTTTCCTCATAAGGCAGATGTTCCACTCCCTTAATCATCTTCGTAGCTCTGCGCTGGACTCTTTCGAGCAGTTCCCTGTCCTTCTTGAACTGAGGGGCCCAGAACTGGACACAATACTCCAGATGTGGCCCCACCAATGCAGAATAGAGGGGGAGGAGAACCTCTCTTGACCTACTAACCACACCCTTTCTAATGCACCCCAGGATGCCATTGGCCTTCTTGGCCACAAGGGCACATTGCTGGCTCATGGTCATCCTCCTGTCTACCAGGACCCCCAGGTCTCTTTCACCTACACTACTCTCCAGCAGTTCAGACCCCAACCTGTACTGGGACATGGAGGAAGTAAAGTACCCCATGAACTTATATGAGGAGGGAAGCTGTACTGAAAGACAGTAGCAGCAGTTGGTATCCTCACTGGTCAGCTTCTGGGAGCTACTGAAGTAAAGAAAATTCTGGGGGAAGGGAAAGAAGAAAGGAAGTTACTGTCCTGTTATTTTATGCCTGATAGACTGAATGCACAGCACTTTATACAGGCTAAGGTTGTGTGCTCTCTTGCAATCTTGCCTTGTCTTGTGGTTACTAAAATCACAAAGACTTAATCATTGCATGTAAATCTCTCCCTTTCCAAGAGAAAACAAAAGATTGCAGGAGAAAGTGACAATTTATGTGTAGTGTGACCAGAACTTGAGATGGACAAGAAATTCTGTTTCCAAGCGGATTAGATGGAAGAAAGGAACATTTGTGATCAGTGAACAGGTGTTTTTTGTCATTACTGAGTTGGTACTGTGGGTTGGGTGATGGGACCACATTGGCCAGAAAACCAGTGCAAGTCAGTAACATCTTGAAAGCCACTGGGCTATGGGTGGACCTTGTTTTACTCTAATTGCTGTGCAGTACTCGGCATTGACAGGCTAGCAACTGCAGCTGGGCTGCTTGCACAATATCGTGTGCCCACCTAAAGATAGCTTTGTTCCTTGTCATGATTGATGAATTTCCTCTGAGTAAAGCACTCTCACTCTCAGATTTTGTTCAGTATATGAACAATGAAACTGTGAGCAACAAACATGTTGGGCTATGTGGAATGCAGTTTACAGACAGTGTTCTTTAAATCAAGTAAAGGAGGGAGGGAAAGATTACCGTAGATTTATTTTTAGGAGGCATCAAGATGTTTGGGCATTTGCAGACCTTTTTGGCAACTTCTACAGTGCAGACTAGCCTGTAGAACTGGTTGACTTCATTGCTCTGTGGATCCCCTAATTTCAGTGGTCTGGGGATGGTGAGCAACACATCAAGCATGTTGGCTGGGTGTGTTTTGGAGCTGCCATGGGCAGGCTTATCAAGGGGTGCTTTCCTCTGTCTTGGGGAGTCCAGGACACTTGACAGTTTAGGGGAAATTGGTGACCTGGCGTGTGATAGGAGTTGATCTGGGATTTGCAGGCAGTACCCAAGACTTTTCCATTGTTGTTAATGTGATAGGTAGTGCATTTACTCCCTTGCTTTAAGGACACCATTTGTGTAATTTGTACTGGATTATATGATGGCTTTATGGATGTACGTGCCAATTCTTGAAAACGTGTTTGGCAGATTCCTTCGTTCCAGCTGTGTCAATACAAAAAATTGAGATCCTTTTTTAAAACAGGGAGGGGAAGTTCGTGGGTAACAGTTGGGCCATAACAAATATCTGCACATACAGCACTTGAAGTTTGTAACCAGTGATTTGTATTATCAGAACCAAAAGATAAAATCTCCTTAACTGCCTCCCAGCTCTCCACACATGTATACGTGAAAAGTCACAACTGTAATAAGAGATAAATATATAAATATCTTTCCAAATGTGTACCTCTGGAAGACTTGTCACTTACTAGATTATAAGATTTGAATAAATACAGTAATGTGATACTTCCTAGTTGTCTAATGCTACAAATGTCCATCATCTCTACTAGTGATGTAACCCATAAAGTATTAGAGCAGAGTTGTATATTATCCAGTTTTCTCTTTTCCCATGAACTTTTCCCATGTTCTTAACACTCCTACTTTTTCCAAAAGTTTATGTATTTGAATGCAGAGGTCAGTGTGTGAGTTTCCACATGTATACATGTGTGTTTGTGCATATAATGTGATGTGAAACCAATCCAAGCAAGCTAGATGTTTAAGCCAAAATTGGAGGCGTACTGTATCAAGCACTAATGTACACACCTAGTCAGCTGATTTTGGTCCAGGAAAAATGTGTGTGGCAGCAATAACTAGGATACTTATTCACATGTGGCTCTCTGTGCCAGCCAAGTCTGTAACTATAGGAACTGGAGTACAAGCAGCAAAGGGGAGATATGCTAACAGCCCAGGTGAGAAGTCTCCAGCTACCAATGCCATGTGTTTAGTAGTAGATGTGGAGTAAGAAGACAAACTGGGAGGGTTAGGATAGCAAATCTGTAACCATGTAGAGTTGAAACAGCTAATTACCTTAATAGTTGGTCATTGCACAAAAAAACCTATTCTCTCATATGTCACACCATCCAAACTTTGGGATTCGCTTTGATTTTCCCTGAACTCAGTAACACCTAATGCAGTGCAAGGAATTCAATTCCCTGTGCTGCTGCAGAGTCCTAAGCATTTGCAGTTCCTACCAAATATTGGAGGAGAACAGCAAACTGTGGTCTCAGCTCTTGCCCTTCTGTTCCAACTTTTAGCTCCATAAGGCAAAGTGTTGTTCTGTTAATAGCTGAATAATGATATCAACAGTGTCCAGCTTTCCAGAAATCCCCACCTCCTGCCCTCCATCTCCTCCCTCTTCTCTAGTGTTGTTTCCATCAAAAAATTAAGCAAAAGCTGCAGCAACCTGTACTCAGATGAGAACACAACTCGGCTTTCAGACCCTCCCTAAGGAGGG
>NW_009952362.1:131058-152995 GCF_000747805.2 Chaetura pelagica | reverse complement strand
AGAAGTGTTTCCAGGGGCACTCCATGTGTGCTTGGGTTATCAGGGTTCCTAAGCGATGCTTTTAAGCTGGGGTTACTATTATGTTTTTTTTAGGGATTCCTGTAAGTTTTATTTGGATGCTGAAGCAAGGCACAGGACTTTGCAGCCCATCTTTCTGTGTTACTCAAAATGTTCTCTCCTTATTAAATAATAAAACTATCACTCTGGTTCAAATATTGAGGGTAACTTGCTGGGCAGACTGTAGCCTGTGGCTGTGTGACTGCTGTTGAACAGCAGTCAGATGTGTGGTTTCTAATGTATGTCATGTCAGATGATGTGGCATATTTGGCACCAGGAGCAGCCTGTTCCATGACCCATATAGAAGCTTCAATTTCCTGTGCTGAACTACCAGGAAAGGAGTGACAGGTGTGATCCCTTTTCCTCTTTTCTCTGACATGAGAAAGCTAACAACTCTTTACCATCACTCTTGGGGTATTTAATCAGCAAATTAAAAATCCCCTTGGAGTTAAGCAGTAACTTTGGGTAGTGAGTTTTGTTCCTGAAGCAGTACTTGGTACCGAGAGAGCAACCACAGTAGTGGCAAGCAAGAGAACAACCTTCATTCTTGACTATCAGAGCAGTGAGTCAGACATCTGGGGTTGCCACACTTCACAAAATGAGGCTCCCATGGGAAGTGGGCTTGCCCATGAAAACCGTGCTCCTAACACATAGCTCTAGGATGTGAGCTGGCTGGAAGGATCATGATGTGGTAGAGCTGAAGTCTCTGTGTGTGGCCCCATCTCCTTTGTGTATTGCACATAAAGGTCTATGATCCTGTGCTATGTATCTTAACTGGGTTTAAGTAGGATGTCTGCCACAAGCACATCTTTCTTCCTCGAGCATATCTCTGAGCCCCACTTCCATCTTTAAATCAAGACAAATATTGCTTCATGGTTGAGTGGTGGCTGCAGTGAAGTCTGCAGTGCACACAGGCTGGGAAATATAATGTGTTTAAAGATGAAAGCTACCTTTAATATTTCACCAGCTTTAATAATTAATCCTGAGGTAGCTCCCTTAGTCTCCTGTGCAGTGACTCACACACAAAATTCTGTACCTCGAATAATAGTCAGCTCCATGCCAGAAGACCTTTTTCATGCATCTCCATTTTTTAAATATATATTTTTTTAAAGGTGCCACTTTGTCAATTATAAGAACAAGATGCTCAGAAATCAGACACTGGCCTTCATATGAATTCAGTGCTGTCAACCCAGCACCTTTGCCAAGTGTGTAGGACTGAAGGAGCCTTTTACAGAGAGCAGAGCCAGCACGTACAGTGATACTGTCTAATGGCATATGGACACTGCAGTGAATTTTTAGGAAGTGGGTGTGAGAATAAGCTTACTGCAGAAGATCCCTCTTGCAAAATGCTGCTTTTGGTGTCTTTACATTTATGCTTCTGCATATTCTTTGGAGGTCTGTCTGAGGCAATTACGCTTGCCTTCCTTATGTGTATCAAATATGTATGCTGTGTGGGAAGAGCTCTAGAGGAGTGGAAAAAGCAAGCACATTTTCATCTGCACAGCAGTACTCTCATCTTAGCTATTTTTTAATGAAACAGATCACATCTCTAGAGGAAAGTAATGAGCTGTTTGCATTAGAAGGTCCATGTGTCAGGTCTGTAAGTGACCTGATGGCATCTAGTACTGCTCTGTAGAAAAATTTAAGTAGTTGGAACTATCTTTTGGGGTTTATTTTTTATCCAAGGCAGAAGGACTCAGAAGGGAGCATCCTTCTGAAGCCCAAAGAGTGCATGTCAAATGTACCAGACTGCTGCTTGAGTAGGCTTTTTCCAAGGCTCTTGAGAGGTGGAGTGTTATTTAAGTATTTGTTTAGAAGAATGTATGGTCCACTCATGCAGGAGAGATTCCCATTCCCTTTTACAGTGTTGCTATCCTTCTTGTTTACTTTAGTTAAGCTCATGAATTTATATTTAAAGTCAACAGAGAAATTAATTGCTAGGAGGAGAATTAGAAACCAAAGTTCAGCATGATCCTGCATTTCAAAAAAAGACCCAAATTCTTTTATAGCATCTTATGATTAGGCAGACTTCAACAGGAACAGCTAGTTTTCCTGATGGTGTGGAGAAATGGACAATTTTGAAGCTTGGGTGGTTGAGGTTGCATGTAAACATAAGCAAAGCTTGCAGCCCCTTCCAGCCCCTAAGATTCTATGATTCTATGATTCTATAAAATATAATCCTTTAACTATGTTCTAGTAGTATCCCCATGGTGTGGGTTGCGGACAACAAGTGCTTACTTATTTTGCTTTTTTCAAGACTTCACATGGAGAGGACTGGGAACACAATTAAAAGCAAGATCACGATTTTTAAAACCAAAGTCTTTTGTCATTTATTCACTCTCCAATGTGACCAGTCTTTTTTGAAATCATCATCTTGTTGTGCTTATGTATGTGTGGCAAGTGGAACCTTTCATGTCTCGGTAACTGATGAAGCTCCATGCTGAAAGTACCTGAGAGTTATCAGAGCCTAAATGGATTCTTTGAGTGTAGAGACTTCTTGGCTGCTGCAGTTAGGGATGGACAGATGCCAACCAAAGGATCAGTGTATGTGGGGTGAAAATTGCACACCTACCTTAAAAATTCATATTCTTGGATTAGTGTTAAGGCAGGATTTGGAGTAATGCAGCAAAGCTTGAGCTGAACTTGATCTGGGTGCAGTGGCTACAACTCCCTGTGTGCCTTCTGTGAGGCCCAAACTCCCTGTGAATCCTCATCAGTGATGAGGGTTGGGTAATGATCTATGTCTAGACAGCCATGCCATATCAGCTTTAGACTTGCATTTTGATGCCTGAGAGATTGAGGCATCTGTAAGGGTTAAGTCAAGCTGCAAGGCACTGCCTAAGTTTTACAGATGGTGTGAGTGCAAGAACGAACCTCAGACTGGCTTGGCAGTGCACAGAGATAACTTTACATAATTCCCTGCAGATGTTGCTGCAGAATGGTTTTAATAATGAATTGTGAAGTTGAGCTCAACTCCAGCATAGAGGGAAAACTCAAAGGCAATGTTTTGTTCTGTGTTTCAAAAGCAAGTTTTCTAACAACATTTCTGTGATGTTCTGGGTTGGAAAAGATGGCAGGGGAGGGGACAAGAGTTAGTTTGTGCCATTATAGCGCTGACTTTGCAAACAAAGGCCAGTCTGGCTAATTTGCAGACCATGAACCCCATGAACCTTGAGGAGGGGATGGGGAAAGTAGAGGGAAAGGGTAGTGATACCAAATTGCAGCTGCCCTAATGCAAGTACTTCATGATCAGCTGGGCAGAGTTCTGCAGTTCGTGCTTGTCATGCAAGAGCTGTTGTGGAACTTGTCTGCACTTCAGCCATTTTCTGCTAAGAGTCTGTCAATTCTTGCACTATGCTGTAATTTCCTTTCTGTAGGGTTATGGCTTAGATGTGCCATCATAATTCAGATTTTCATCTCATAAGGAGTGAGCTGCTTCTGCAGTGTCTGTTCAGCTACTTCTAGACATTGTACGTCTTGCTTGTGAGCGTCCATTTTTGACTTTGCTGCTGGGGGTACTGCTGGAAGTTTCTCAGGCTTCTAAGTTGTTCAGGCTTTTTAAGTAAAACATACGTGGGGTTTTTTGTTGTTTTGTTTGGGTTTTTTTCTGTGGACATGCTATTCCAATGAACTGCATTAAAGGCTTTCTTCTGTCCTTTCTGAGAAGCCATCTTGAAATGGGAGAAGAGAATTTCAGAGTGAGGGCTGGTTTTCCCTGAACCTGGACAGAGGCTGCTGATTTCTCAGTAGGTTGTGTAGGTTTCTTGTTTATACTTTATCCTTGCACATAGTTCATAAAGGAAATCTTTAGAAATAAATTTAACTTTTACAAGCCTGTGGTGATAAGCTTTACTATTAGTGATGGCTTGAAGAATCAAAGCAGCTTGAAACCTCACTTAGACTGTTGCACGTTCTGTCTGCATATTGCAATATATTTGGTTAAGTTACTTGACTGTAATCTACCTCAAATGTGACTTGACCTCCAACTGGTACATGTGAGCCTGTTCACAAGAGCATGGGAGTTGTGAGGTCTCCCTGCCAAGGCCTTTCAGGGCTGGAGATGTCTGGCAGGGAGGCACAGTGATAGATGGGAGGCATGGATATGCATGCCCAGGTGTGGGGGTGAGGTGTTGTCTTTTAGCAGGGAGCCCTGATTAAATGGATGGAGGCTCAGCTACCCCTTGGCTCCAAACACAAGACCTTAAGCTCTGCTTCAAGGCCACAGTGCAGCTCAGCGAGCCAAACCCGGGGAGCTGTATTGCGAAATGGACTAGCACTGGTTTGGCATCAAGGCCGTGCAGTCCAGCCCTCCAAAGACGGTTTAACCATGGTTTGACTTTGGCCCAAGCACACATTTGAAGTATAGGCAAGCCCTTTTTGTGCAATTGTGTTTTAGTTTCTTTCTGCCTTTAGATAAATTATTCCAATCTAATTGATATAAGCTGAAAGCCAGCTTCTGACATTTTTTGCCTATAACTGTATGTTATAACTGTATGTTAAACTGTGCTTGCTACCCATGTCAATACATTACTAGTAAAATAAGGAACAACCATGAAGATGTGTTTTTGAAACAGTCTGGCAGATCCTGCGTGTTCACTGCTGCGGGCTTCGTGGCAGGAGAATCCACCCCCTACTGAGGAAGAATAACTAAATTTAAACTTTCCAACCATGAGCGTTGTGAAGCAAAATTTCCAAGCCTCTGCTGGGCCAGAAAATGGAAAGCCATGTCTGAGTTTTGAGAGTAAATAAGTAGAACTACCTAGCAGCTGTGTGCTGGCAAGTTAGGGCTTTGTTGCTCGGGGCACATTGTCTGTCTGCCACAGGCCCCAGGGAGGAAAATGAGGATTTGTAACTACTGCCCTCTGGTAAAATCTTCCGTGACAGGACTTGGAACAAACTTGGGTGACTTTTAGGATAAACACTTGAGCATTGTTACAGTTGGTTTATTTTTTATTTTTTATTTTTTTTTAAATTTATTCTTATTTATTTATTTCAATAAAGTTGCATGGCACTTCCCCTTGCTGGGCCCAAGGCTGTGGCCCTGCTGGCTGTGGGAGGGCTGCGTCACTGTCACACAACTTGGGGCTCTGCGCCACCGTAAATTAACTAGTTTTTGTGCCTCAACTATTTACAGACCAAGCAAGCTCATCCCTGCCTTATTCATCACAGGCAGGCTTGGAAATCTCCTCTAAATTATTTTGGTTTTATGACAGACTTAAAAATCTGTAAACTCTTTTGAGGTGCATGTACAGAGATAGTAATTTTCTCGGCTTCCTTTGGGGATGCTGAAAGACTGGTGTTGAGCAATATTCTGTATCGTCCTGGCAAAGCAACTTGCAATTTTAGAGGAGACTGGAGGATTGCAGAAAACCATAATGAAACCAGAAATGATTTACCTGCTTGACTTTCTGTTATCCTGTACCTCAACCCTCACCTTACCTGAATGGAGCAGAATCTAAGTTGTGCTCATATCCAGGAGCAGCAAACTCTTGGGTGAGTAAGTCTACATGAAAACCAGTGGAGGATTCAATAAATCAATGTAGCCAAGCAAGGAAAGAGGCAATGGTAGTTAAGGTTGGGATGCCTTTAACCTAAATGTGGCTCACCTATAATTTTATTCATCTATCCATGGATAGGACCTAAAGGTTGTATCTATACAGTTCACGAATACTTAATATTTTTGTATAAAATGGCAGAAACTTAGATGTTCAGGTGGGAAGACAAATGGTGGTTATGGTCTGAAGTCACATTTCAATCATCTTTTCTCTCTTATTTCTGCTCTGTGCCGTGTTTTGCAGCTTCCCAGGGCACTGAATTCTGGTCATGTTTGTTGAACACCAACTGTGGTGACAAGCGCTCTAGAAGCACTTAGTATTTTGTATTCTGTTCTGAAATCTATGCCCTTCTACTAAAGTCCTTCCTGTTTCCATCTTTTGACTTCTGTGATACCTTATATGAGGATTTGTGCAGTGTTTGTGCTATCTCAAATACATTCATATATACATACACATACAAAGTGTTTTGATACTGTAGATGTACATGTTGCAAGGGTTGCTCTGAGAAACTGAATTGGAGAACTCAAAACAGAGTTGTCATGGACAGGCTTCATGTTTCTTAAAATAAACTGAAGTTTGCTCCATTGCAACCCATTTTTACATGAGGTCTGCCTACACACTCTTTTACCACTGTGAGATTATCTGATGGAAATGGTATCATAGGACTAAGACCCCTCTCTGTCCAGGAGACTGTAGAATAATTTAAACCTGCACCAAAGCTGTTTACTCTATGCCATCTTCTCAGTAGCATCTTGCTGTTCTTGTTCCTCTTAATATTGACTGAGCAACTTATTTTGCTTCTTCTTGTAGGTTGGTGGTTTGTGAGCACAGCAGAAGAGCAGGGCTGGGTCCCTGCTACGTACCTGGAGTCCCAAAATGGAACCAGAGATGACTCTGACATCAACACATCCAAACTTGGGGAAGGTATGGAAAGCTTATTGTTATAAAAGGGAAGCTGGTATTTGCTTGCTTTGCTCTTCCCCCTGTAGGAAAAATTTGAAAACTCTTGCTGCCACTTGTGGCTGTTAATCCAGTGCAGTAACCTCTTCTACTATCTTGTATCAGTAAATAAATTGTTGCAGAAGAAACGGAAGTACCATGCCTGTGATCCCTTTGTGACCCCCTTGGGCTGTCAGTGTGACACAAGGTTCAAAAGCTGAAATGATGTTCATTTAAGTACTCTAAAAAAAGCATACAAACAACTTATGTGCAAGTCCAAGCAGTAAGTTCTGGTAGAGGTCTTGGACTCTCATGTCCATAAAAGAGGAGAGAACTTGCGTGGCTTGTTTGCAAAAATTACATGAATGAGAGCTTTTAATTGGCAGAAGATGCTCATTAGAGCCACAGGCCAGTAGAAGGAGTGAGTTTTAACTAATGTTCGCTTCTCATTACAATTTTTTTAATTGATCCTTGAAACTAGTTTCACTGCTGTTTGCTGTGGTCTGTGATTGTGTGGCAAGGTAATTTTATTTGATGTGGTCTCATTCTGTTAAAACTGAGATGCCATTTGTCATGTATATGTATTTAGCTGCACTGGTTTTTGGCTAAAAATGCTTAATTCAGGTTCCAGAATGGAATAGCATAACCTCACATATTCCTCTGTTCCATTATGGAAGACTAACCACATCTTAATGGACTTCTCATGTAGCAACTGTGTACAAAGGACACGTATTATTATTTCTCCATTCTAATTAATCCCTTAATATATTTTTAAGTGCTCTTGATGTGACACTTATGTAGAATGTTTGTGGAAACTCAGCTGATCTTTCCTTAGCACAGTCAGGAGACTTTGAGATGTGTTGGGGTGACCATCTGCCTATTAAAATAGTACAGAGGCAAAACATAACTTTGTGCTGGGCCCCAAGGGTGACATCTGTGGCTTATTGAAATCTTTGGCTCTGTAACTCATTTTTCCCTGCTCAAAGCTACTAATATTCTGGGTCACTTAGGGTTTAGAGACAGACTGGCTGTAGACTGGCAGGCTGGGAACCAGTCTGGTATGATGCAACATCTTAGCGGATGTAAAAGCAGTTAGTAAGGTTTCCCTGGTAGTAAAGAACAAAAATTTACTGCTCTTTTCTGAAAGAGTTGAAGAATGCCATGTCTGTTTGTCTGTAGCTTCCTCCCTTTTCCTGACTCTTAAATATAGTGCATGTTTGACGGCCTTATTGCTTAAACTGCTTTCGTTTCAAGCTCTCCTCCGCCTCTCATCTTGCCCTCTGTAGTGTACTATACTCAAGGCTGTTGCCACACAGCAGTCTTTCCTGGGTAATGGAAAATCCACCAAATGTTCCTTATCTTTTTCCTCTTTGTCCCCTTTAATCCTTACACTGCTGTCCTCAGCTGTGGTCAGCAGTTGGGCTCCCTGCCTTACTCCAAATCCAGATATGCTGAAGCCTCAGAGTGTTCTTCCCTTTCTGTTCAGTTCCATCTTGGTGACAAATCTAACTGCATTACCTCGGCGGCTGCTTTGATGTGTCTCAGCTTTTGCTTGCTTTTCAGTAACTTTCTTTTATGTAGTTATTAACTACATAAGCTGAGACATCTTTTCTTTGTTTTTCCCCTACTCCAGTTCTTTTTCACTTGGGCTATTCTCCAAATTCCGTAAGAGAGGAAAGAACAATTCAAATTCACTGTCTTAAAGAGAAGTGTATAGAAGTTAATGTACATACAGAGAAAACTACCAGGTGGGAGAGAAGGGCTCCAATTTAACTGAGGAAGAAGGCACGTTAAGTGGATTAAGTGCCCTAGGCCCTGGATTTAGAGTTCACACAAGTTTCAGAGTGACACCTGGAGATGTTGACTTCCTGTAACTGTGCAATCTGTGCTCTGCCTACTTTGAAAGGGTAGAAACACTGATGTAGGGAGCTTTCTGTATCAGCCTCTTGGCTCTCTCCATTTGCAATGGGCCTGGAAAAAGTCCACAAGACCAGGCAGACCCAGAGGTCTGCTCTCCTGTGGCACACAACTTACTAATAATGCTGTCTGTACATAGCAGTAATATTTCCACGTGTCTCTGTTTAAATAGCCTGGTCCCTGAGAAAGACAGAAGTGTTTCCTCCCTGCGTCTGAGCCTGCACAACATCTTTTGTCTGGACAAGAGTAGACAGTCAGCTGCTACCTGGGCCTGTGTTTAGACCAACACTGTCTTACAAGGCTTGGAAAACATTCAGAAAGCAATCTAAAGAAACATTTGCAGCCCCAGGAGCTGTTAAAGTAAACATCTAAAAATGGTCTCTGGAAAGCTTTAGACACTTGTTGATAAATAACCTATCTGGTGACTAACGGTGGCATGACCAGCCAAGTCCACGCCTGGGATAAAATGGCAAAATTCAGTATTGTTGTGGAGAAAAAAAAACACTGAATTATATAAAAGCATCATTGTGATATAAAAGGGCTATTATTTGAAACAGTCATATGTTGTGAGGAGGACACTGTGGTGGATCTGTGTGACCCACTGTGTTCAGTGGGTACTTCTGGATGGCTGGAATCCTCTGAACTCCTGGTGTGAGCAAGGAGCTGTGGATGACTACTGTGTTGATGCCTGAAGCACACTTCTCCCCCTTCCACACCCCTCCTTTCCACATGCCTTTAATTTCAACATTTTTCATCTCCTCCCTTCTTGTGTAGAAACCTCCTAATACAGGCAGCCTTACTCTGAATTTAGCTTTAGCTTCTCTCTGCTATAATCTGTATGTCTTGTGAGGTGTCTTGTGCTGCCTCCTGTGTAGCATGTGTGTAACTGGCAGTGTACTGTCCTGTTGATTTAGAGAAAGCCACCAGGTTAAACCAATTGGTAAGAAAAAGACTGCCACTTAAGGAATGAAGACAGCTCATCCTCTGTGCCACCATGGGCTTCCAAGAGGGTCACCGAGTTCCTTTTGCCAAAAACACAATGATCTATAAACTTGAAATCCAGCTCCTGAAAATTTTTGGTTCTTCTTCTCTTTGACCCCCATTGGATCAAAGAGAAATACAGAGTACCACAAACTAGATATTGTACCTGTTCAGCACCACTGAGAAGGAGAAATTAACAAGAGTGAGCTAGGTGCAGAAGTCTAGTCTAAGCCACTGGCAGGTAGAGCAAGAAGGCAAAAGCCACGTTTTGGGGAAGTTATTAGGGGTTTTTTTCACTTGTTCAGCTAATCATTTCCCAATCAAATATGTTTGTTGTGCCTGACTGCCTACAGAACATAGTTCTAGAAAGCAGTGATGTCTGCTGTCATAGGGATGTATTCCCCAAGCAAGTGTGCATAAACAGAACTGGATGTGAACAGCATCCCAGCCTCACTAACCAAATGGTTGTGTTTGCACCCTAGTGACAGCTGAAGTGTAGTCTCTTGCATTGCTTTGTGGCAGCACCTTGCAGTAGTTGCCAAACTGGCATGGAAGCCCTTGAATGGAAAAAACAAAATGTTTGTTTGTCTGCTGGTCCAATGATTTCCCTGTCATTCACACCTTCACAAGCAGAAGGAACTGAGTACAGTTCAATGTGTGTGATCCAGAAAACAAATGGTGTCCTCTGTGCACAGCTGCTCTCACAATGCCATTTCCTTGAATGTCTTTTTTTATATTTTAAGCATAAATTATTGTTTCAGTGTGTAACTAATTCTCAGGTCTGGCTTGTTAGCTTCTTGAGCCTGCTCAGTAATTGCAAGATTAGGTTTTCTTTATATTAGTAATCAATATGTTATGAATTTGCTGCGACAGTGATTATGAGTCACGTGTTGCAAGCAAGGAGACATCAGACACTTTTCACTTGGGTTCCATTCCTGAGGGTTGTTGTTTCAAGTGAACTCATATATGAGAAGCTGCCTTTCCCCCCACACACACCTTGAATCTTGTTTTTAGTGTGATTATTTGCTTAGAAGGTTGAGAACCATGTTGTGATTTATGTCTTATGCAATAGACTGAATTATCCAAAGATCATGCAGCCTAATTAGGAAACAGCAATGATGCTGCTCTGTCATGGAATCATAGAAGTTGGAAGGGAATTTTAAGATAATCTAGTTCCAACCACCAAGCATGGACAGAGACACGTCCTGCTAGACCTGCAGCATACTTGGACAAGATGTTCTCAGTTGTATAGCTTGTTTTGGGGTGTGTGTATGTTTTTATATGGCTTTTAAGGAAAGCCATAGGGTGACAATTTGTTACAGTTCTAGGTGGTTCATGTTGCTAAGGCTCAAGAAGCTAACTTGTTCCACTGTAATACATAAACTAAAACAAAGTTTCTGCATCCCACCTAACCTAACCCATTCCTACTAACAAGACCGGTGCTTGTAAATACCATGTTTTGGTTTTGTTCCTCACCCTCCTATCATTTTTTTGTTTCTTTTGTTTTTGTTTCCATCCACGTTCCAAACTAGTTTCTAAGCGACGCAAGGCTCACCTGAGACGCCTGGACCGGCGATGGACGCTGGGCGGGATAGTCAACAGGCAGCAGAGTCGAGGTGAATCAATAGCTTCCTATGGCACCAGCCCCTCAGGGTGCACCAAAAGCCACACTGCACCTTTGGCTCTTGTGGGCCAGGGTCTGCACCTCTGGCACCCTGACAGGGGGAGGCCAAAGCTCCAGAGTTCAGATGTGGATTTCATACATGACAGCTTGAGGGTGTCTGAGAGCCAGGGTTAGGTGCTGCAAGACCTGGAGGCTGGTAACCAAGGGTAACTCTGCAGTCTGACAACTTGTGCTGCTCGAAGAAGCTCACATCTGTTGTGTTTTAACTTTGGGCATAAGGAATGCCAAAAAGCCATGGTCAGAGATGTGCGCACTGGAAAAGTGCTTGGTGTGGAAAGATGAGAATCATTCCAATTTCAGTCCCTTTCTTCCTTGCAAGCAGTGCTTGGTAGTAAAGACAGTCTTCTTCAGAAGTTTTGGGAGCTTTTGGTGTCAGTCATAGATGTTTAAAATACCACCAGTAGCAGCATTTTTTTCATATTTTTTTTTTTTAATTTAGCTTTGCTGGTTTGACAGGCAGCATGGTGGACTGGGAGGGGGGAACATCTTGTTCTGAAGCTGAATTTGAGTAAGGTCTGAGGAATCTTCCAAACCAAGCATTTCTCTGGTACATGTGAATCATCTTTCCCAGAGTAAAGGTACCTTTCCATCCCCTTCTTGAAAGATTGTCCAGATGCGGTACTCGTTGCACTTTAAAAAGAAAGGAGGTGGGGAGAAGCACCATTTGCACCTCTGTGTAACTTTCAGACAACCTGACTGAGGGGATGGAACTAAATTCGAGCACAAAAGAAGCTTCCAAGTTGAGGATAAGGTGCCTTTTCCTACTAGGAAGAAAATGTACTTTTAAAGTACTAAATTTATCTTTTCCTGGATTTGGTGACAGTTCTATATTCAGGCTTCTGTGTGTCAAGCACATAAAACTTTTCAGTCACCTTTTACCTTTGCTTGAGGAAACCAAAATTACAAGAGGGGTGTTCTTTCTACTGTAGATTGACCCTGCAGCAACTGCAGAAGACAAGGTCTTGCATCTTGGCCACCAAATACACCCTGAAAGCACAAAAAAACCCTACCCGTAAGCACACATGCTGGGTTGTGAAAAAGAAGTTGTGCGTATTTCTGTACTCCAAAAGCTTGAGAGATACTTTTTTTGCAGTGTCAAACTCTGCTAGATACTTCCTGGTGATGCAACTGGGAGAATTTCTGGGAATCAGTTTTCTAAACAATCTGTTTACTAGTTTAAACAAATATATCCTTTCATATTCAAACAATACTGCAAACAAAGCTCTATACAATATTAAGACTGCATGATCAGTCATGCATAGTCAACTGCTAATACTCAAGTACCTAAATTGCATTCCCAGGTTTTCCCTCTTGCAATCTTATGCCCACCATTTGTGTGCATCTTCTCCAGACCTACCCTCTGACCAGTGTCAGTGTCTTCCCTGGCAGACATCCACACCACAGGCTCCCCTAGGCTCTTCCATCCCTGCGTTTTTCTTGCTACATAAGAGCTTCTTCCCTATTAGGCCCAAGCAATGCTGGGGTTTTGAGTGTGTTGTGAGAATACGTGCTTTATCTTATACTCAATCTGAGCATTTGAACTTGGCACATCTCAAGGTTTGGGACACCCTCCATGGCTGAGCTGCTTATATAAGCTCTCTCCAATGCATTTCAGCCATAGGCTGACTAAAAATAAGTTGTTTAATGTCATCTGAAATAGTAGGTTAGGGAGCTTTTACAAAAGCAGACTTATTGAAATAAAGACAGTTATTTGAGTACTTGGGGGACAGGTTGGAGACCCTGGCTTTTTCATTTGGCATAGCTGCAGCCTGTACAGACATCTACCCGTTCTAAACTGCAATTGTTGAAACAAGTCTGGGTATCTGGCCCACTGCTGTCTACTAGATCACAGTTTATGTGAGGTCAGGAGGGATTCTTTCTCCCTTCTCTCCCTCCCATCCCAGCCCAAAAGACTTCTAACAAGGCCAAATTTGGGTGGGTTTGCACTGAAATGACAGAATGCATGAAGTGCACACATGCACCCCCTGCCAACCTTCAAGTCCCTGCTCCAAAGCACAGAAGAACTAGAGCTGCTCAAAGGGGAGGTTGCCAGAATTGTTCAACTCAGGCAAAACAGTTTCCCCCTCCCCCACTTGGCCTCTTTCTTGGAATTAAATTCAATTAAACATTTTGGCTGAAATTCTTCTCACCCAGCAATATTCTGCTTGAGATAGTCCCTGCTGTTGGAAGGGTTAGCTCCAAGAGTTCACTGGAGTTTAAAAGCAAGCTGTAAAGGATGCTTCCCCTTATATTTATGCTTGGGTACCACTAATAAGCGTAGTTACTGATTAGGTCTATGACAGAACTACTTAAAAGCCACAACTGAAGGAATTAAGCATTGTTTCTTAAGGCCAGGATTTTCTAACTGTCTTGGATATTAAAAATACTGGAAAAGCCTGAGTGTGGAAGGGAAAAGTGTTTGCTTCTGTTACAGACTGCCTAATGGGGCAGACTTATCAGGGGTAATATATGGCTTATTTATTTCTATCCTTTCCAAAGCCATTTGAAGAGGCTAAGCATCCCTGAACTTCAGATATTTGGGGGCAGTGTTACCAGCTCTGTGAATAAGAAAGATGAAAGACAAATTATTGAATATCACAATAGTGCTCCTTTTTTAAAGCTGAAAAAAAAAAAATTCTGCAAAGAGAACAGCTGTAGTGTGTTTTTACAAAGAGAAACAGATGACATTTGTTGCTGAACTTTTCTCTTTAAAATAGTCTGTGGTGTGCCTAGATCTAAGAGATTACATTGGTTAAGGTTTCTTCTGTAACTGCAGAACTTGATTTTTTTAGAATGTTAAATGTTTTTGAATGTGGTCCATTTTCTAAACTTTTCTCTCTATGCTTTACAGAACTCCAGTAATACAAATAAGAATGCCAGGAGAAGCCTGAACGTTTTTAGTTTTTCTCAGTCCTGACATTTGTTAGACCTGCAAGCTGCAGAGTTCAAGTTCTCTTTTACCAGTTAAAAAGCTAGTCCTACACATGGATTTATTTGGAACTGCCCCCGGAAGAGAACTTAGGATTGTTTACAGGCTAATTTCATGGGAAGTCATTTGTGCTATTTCAGTTTGATTGGTAAAAGTCAGGGTTTACACTGTTGTTGTATATGACAGATATTTGACAGAAGTTATTGCTGCTTTGGTTTTGTGCTCAACACTTTCAACTGGAACTATTACAATGCAGGAAAGTACTTTAAAGATAGTGACAGAGCAGCTTTAGACTTAGTTTGTTCTTTTTATTTGTATTTTTTTTCCTCTCCTCTGTGCTCCAAGGCAAGTAGTAAATTTTTATTGCCCCTTGCTGGTTAAAGAAAGAGCATATGCAATACAGAACTCTTCAGAAGAAGCGTCATTATTGTACTTTTCTAGCTGTTGGCATGAAGCTTTCTGTGATTTAAAAGAAAAAGAGGAGAGGTTGGGGGAAGAGGAACAAAGGCTGAAAAGCTCCTGTCTGCAGATGAACATGCCTGATAACTGTGGACAGCTATTTTCTCTGCGAATATTTAGACAAGTAAAACAAAGTCCATGTTGAATTAATGCATTGCTTTCTGGAACAGCAAGACTTTTTCCAGAAGCAGGTCTGACAAAGGGGGGGTGGAGCAGAGGAGCGGGGGAGGGTGAGCACGGACTGCTGACTGAGGGGAAAGTATTTTGAAAGAAAATTCTTCTGTGGTTTGGAAGATGTAGGGTTGGGGCTCTTGCATTTTCCTGAGAAATTGTTAATTGGCTAATTTCTAGTCCAATTCCCCCCTATCCTACCCTTACCAGCATTTTAAACAAGGATAAGGTCACAGAAAGTTTGGGGTCATGTACAAACACCACCTGGGTACCCTTACTTGCTTGGATCCTGAAGCGCTGCGGACAACTTCTACGCTTATTTACAGAAGCAGAAGAGAGCAAACTTATAAAATATAGGTGAAGGAGAGTTACGCAAAACAGGGCGCTCAGAACTTGGAAGCAGAAATGTATGAGTGCTGGCCATTTGCCTGGGAGAGATGAGGCTGATTATGCAGGGCTGGAAACGTGCATGGTATTTTAGCTGCTTACAGGCAAGGTTCCTGTCCCAAGTAGTTATAGCCTAAACAAAGAGAAGGAGATCTGTGCATCAAAGGAGCCTGGGGAAGTGGCAATTTGGCATGCATCTTATTACAACCAAGTATTTCACAGTGGAAAGTGATATTTATATGGTATTTTTAAAAGCTTTTACAAAAGGACTAAAAGTAAGCTTGTTTGGCAAGGCAGGAAATCAGGGTAGGTAAGGCTTATTTTAGGAAGGATTTGGGAGTTTCAGGTTATTTGATGCCACAAGGAAGGAGCCTACTGAGATTGATGAGACATCATAAGAAAGCAGAGTGGGAGAAGAGAGGATCTGGAGGAGTGGGAAACCCAAAGGGAGCCGAATATGTGAGAGTGTGTAGGATATTAAAGCAAGGCACAGCACACAGGCTTGAAAATTCAACATGTGACTACTGAATTGGTTGTACACTTGAGGAGTACCAGAGCGTTTCTGTGCCAAGAGCTTGGGCAAGAGCAGTGTGCTGAAAGGCTGGGAAGGGAGCAAAGGAGGCAGGAGGTGGCTGTAGTGGCTGGGCATTGAAGGGCTGTAGCAGTGAGAAGCAGCAGTGATAGAGGATTTTGAAGATGTTGGAGAAAGGAGCTGTTACCTTGGTGATAGACTAGGAGGAATCTGAAGTAGCCAGTGCCTAGTGAATTGGGAAGATTGAATAAGGAAGATTTGGAAAATGCTACTGAAGATCTGTGTTACAACTCGAGCGGTAAAACCCTAGGTCTGCTTTCCTCGACCTGACAGTAAGTGTAAATCCAGACAGCCAGAGGAAGGACCAAGCTGCTGTCTCAAGACACCTCATAACTTTAATGTGTAATATGTGTGTGCACAAGCACACATATAAAATGTGAACTCAAGAGTCCAGCGCAGGGCAGCAAAGATGACTGGGGGATTGGAGCATCTCTCTTAGGAGAAAAGGCTGGGAGAGCTGGGACTCTTTAGCCTGGAGAAGAGAAGGCTGAGGGGAGACCTTATTAATGCCTCTAAGTATCTAAAGGGTGGGTGCAAGGAGGATGGACTCTTTTCAGTAGTTCCCAGTGACAAGACAAGGGGCAACATGCACAAGCTGGAACATAGGAAGTTCCATTTAAATATGAGGAAAAGCTTCTTTACTAGGAGGAAGACAAAGCACTGGAACAGGCTGCCCAGGGGTGTTGTGGAGTCCCGTTCCCTGGAGATACTCAAGACCCACCTGGATGCAGTCCTGTGTGGTGGGCTCTAGGGGATCCTGCCTTAGTGGGAGAGTTGGAGTAGGTGCTCTCTAGGGGTCCCTACCAACTCTGATGATTCTGTGATTCATCTTAGCTGTTTTAAGGTTCTTCCTGTGGGAGATGTCTCAGTAGGTCACCTGATAGGTGAAATGCTATGCCCAATGTCTAAAAATCCTTTGAGATTCCCCTTTTACTAGTAGACAGAAATATAGCAGGTGAAAAAAAGAAAACCTATTTAGGAATACACTGATTAAAGGGAATATGATGGGATGCACACATCTGCTGGCTCTTTAATTACAAGATGTAATCCTACTCAGAAAAAACACAGAGCACTATTGTAATGGTCTGTTATCCAAAAATAAATGTCATTGACATTAAGTCCACCTAACCTTTAACAAGTTAAACTTAGCATCCCTAGTTTTTCTGCAGCCAGTATGTTGTATCATAGCCATTGAGGAGGCTAGGCAAGATGGAAGAAATATTTCAGTCCTCACTACACTGTCTGCAAAGATGACCTTTTGCTACTTGATGAGCATTTCCAAGGAGCCTACAGGTCATCTTGTTCTGTTGTAAATCATGATAGTTTAAAAGCTGTGTTAGAAACCCTATCTATGCAAAAAGTTGCAACTTAAAATAAGTAAGATGTGTGGGCACTGTTAAGTTATCCTAGCCTGATTTTAGATCAAGTTTTATGTGGATTTCCTTAACTCTTCTTCCAGCAGTCTCAGAAATAGGATTCTTTCCTCAAAATGAAGTAAAAATGCATTGAAAGTGGCCTGGCTTAGTACAGAGAAAAAAATTACATAAAATTTGTTGTGCCACCACTAAAAGAGCCAGTCAAACTTTCCCCAGCATCTTGCCTTCTCATTATTCTCCTGCAGATCTACAATGAACCAAGCCACACTTAGGGTAATACTGACTTTTTCTGGGTCAGGTTGGCTTCAGGTCTATCTCAAAGCAAATTCTTGAACTATGCAAGCAGAGATGGCCAATGCGAGGCAAGACGAAGGAGAAGGAAATGGCCTCAGTTGCTGCAGCACAGGTTGTGCATTTATGAACTGCGTTTTTTAAGCAGCTTTTTAATTTTAAAGCTATTGCTATTTGCATATAGGAAAAGCTCAGCTTGGCAGAACACTGTTAGGATTCTGAAGGGGATGCAAAATGGTTGTGTTCACAGAATTTTTTGAGTTGGAAGGGACTTTAAAGACTTTAAAGTTCCAACTCCCCTGCATGGGCAGGGACACCTTCCACTAGAACAGGCTGCTCAGAGCCCCATCCAACCTGCCCTTGAACACTTCCAGGGATGGAGCCCTACTGGGCAGTCTGTTCCAGTGTCTCATCACCCTTACACTGAAGAATTTGTGCCTGATCTCTAACCTAAATCTCTCTTCTTTCAGCTTAAAACCGTTATCCCTTGTCCTCTCACTGCAAACCCCTGTAAAAAGACCCTCCCCAGCTTTCCTGTAGGATCCCTTCAGGTACTATGAGGTCCTGCTGGAGCCTTCTCTTCTTTCAGGCTGAATAACCCAAACTCCTTCAGCCTGTCCTCGTAAGAGAGGTACTCCAGCCCTCGGATCATTTTCGTGGCCCTTCTCATCTGTTGATGGTTTGGCATTTTTTTCCTCCTAATAGCCATGGAAGGCCATTAGATGTCTGTGGCTTGTGAAGGAGTGACTGGCTTCCTTGTACTGGGTCTGCTGAAAATAGCACGATTGTGCACGTCTGTACAAATCACATCGTTTAGACAGGTGTAATGCAGGGCATGGTACAGCTCAAATGCTTTGTCCTGTGTAGATAAGACATCCCAGCTGGGCTGCAGCAGCCTCTGCTATGCTTGCTAGAGGGAAATCTCAGTTGCTTGAAAAAGCCCTCTCTGTAGTATTATGGTCAGTTACAAGGACATGGGAACTACTGTCCACACTGTTTTCCTAGTGATCCACCGGGCTGTGTGTCTATACTTCAGCCTCTGCTGTCTTTCTTCAAGACACTTTAGGTAGAACCAGAATTGAAGTGAAGCCTGCCTTTCTTTGGGGAATAGGAAAGGAAGGAGAAAAAAGACAGATTGATAGGGAACTGAGGCTTTGGACTAACTAGTGGACTGAGTGCTGGGCTGCCAGGGTGTTTGGGAAGGCTGGTCGTAACAGTGGTGCAAGTTGGGTAGTCCAAACTGTGCAGAAATTCATGTTGTGCACGTTTTAAATAGCGTTTGTGTTCAGGGAGGGGTGAGAATGACACATACTAATCCTTTCCTTCCAAGCTAAATGGGTTGCAGTTGGATAATGCATTATGTGACAGACTTGTGTCATAGCTCTTTGCCAAACAGGCTTTGCTTCTTCATGCGTGCCTTGTTCAGATTTACTAGTGCAGCTGTATTCCCAATAGAGATACCTCCTCCAGTTCAGTTGGGGAAGGTATCTTTGACCTGCAAATTAAAATTTAAAAAAAAAGTGAAGTTCGCTAATTGAACTAGTAACTGATCTCTGAGTGTCACACATTAAGAACAGAGGGCCCTTTGTGCCATTTTCAGCAGATCTTGAAGGAGAATAGGACTCTCATCCCATTTTTTCCGAAGTGCAGCGTTTTAGTTGATGTATGTGCTTTGTAGCACGTAGTAAAGTTAATTCTGCCCACTTGACCTCAACAGTAAAGTTGATGTAATGGAAGCTGCAGCTGGGGAATACAAATTATACTTTTGTTTGCATTTTTGTTTTGCTGGTAATTGTTAAGTCAAAACTTAATGAATCAAAATTAAAGACTTTCATATTCTCTGTAGGTCTGGGCGTACAACTTTGGGATTTCTGGAATTGCTCACTGACTTGTCTTTTGCACCGTTGCCTTTCATAGTATCTGAATCAAAGCAGCATGACATTTCAGATTGTTCAGTCCAACTCAGAGCAGTGTTTTGCTACTCGTGGATGCTCTGTGGATTCTCTTATGAAACCCTTCATCTGTGCTAAGTCTTTCCAGTAACTCTATATATCATGCATGAAGTGTCAAGTATCTTCTCTTAAAGACTTTTGAATAGTAATCTGGTATGTTGAATGCCACATCAATCCTTTTAAGTGACATATCTACTGCTCCCTTCAGCGTATCTTGGTTTAGACAAAACATCCAAAGGCCAGAGATAGTCTTTGAGAAGCAAAAGGGAATGACATTTTGGTTGCAAGGGGGCCCATAGCTCCAGAATACTGTTTAAGTTACAAACCTCATGTATGTTTGTGGTATCCCCTGCACCACTGAAAGAAACCAAATGTGTGTAATCTTGGAAATGGCTGTAATTTTTGCTGTGAAAGCACTTTGCAAGGGGAAATTGTAATGGTGGCTTCCTGGTTTTGATCTGTAGACTTAAAAATAGAACTGCTAAACAGAAATACTGTAGGACCATCTTTTCTGAGTGAACTTTTAACACTTTTTGTTGTCTGCTTCATTGAAGAACTTCTTTTCTCTTCCCTTCCTACTTCCATTCAGTCTTTTTTCCCCCTCTATCTGTGTAGTGATGAATCAACTGAAAGCTCTCCTCACAAAGACAGGTAATCTTGAGATGAAGCCACAAGACTGAAGATCTAAGCAACAGAAATGCTCATGGACAGGCACAGTGGCAGCTCAGAAAGTCCACCAGTCTCACCTGTGCATCCCAGTGTCACAGCACTTGGATGGGGCTCCAACCTCCTTAGCAACTCAGTGTTTCAGTTTCGAGAGCTGGCCAGTGTCTCCATTCATTCAGAGCCACTGATAAGCAGTATTGTGTGTGATATCTGCAAGGCAGCAAGGTGAGAGAAGCAAGATGTAAAAAAGTATTCTCAGTAGTGGGGGCAGAGTGCTGATCAAGTGCAGCCTCCTCAGTAAATCTGAGCAATGGTGAAAAGCTCAGGAAAGAGGCTGAAGCTCTCTCAGCTGAGGATGTGGCTTCTCCATGCAGGTGGCAACTGCTGTTTCAATATACCACCTCAACAGCATGGTCTGTCCTTCCTGTTGTGTCTCAGCCCGAATGAGAGGAATTGGTGGATATCTCTGCTCTTCTACCTTACCTTGAAACTAACTGAGGGGAAGTCCAGGAGTTAGTGACTGGGAGGAAGGCAGTAATGAACAGGTAGAGCAGTGATGTGTGCCCACAGGCGTAGCTGTATCTGTTGTCCCTTCACCTGGCAAGTAGTTCATCTGTATTTGGAACGAGAAGAGTGGGTTTGCATGGGGGAGGAAGGGATCTGATGTTTGGAAATTAATTACATACTAGTTTGCTCCCCAAACTTTCATTTCCCTTGAGACTCAGAAATGCTGTTGGTGTTCATGGATGGTCATTGTCTCAATTCTTTACACAGGAGAAGTCCTGCTGGAGCAGGAGTTTAGAAAGCTGTGTTCTAGTAGTGAAGACCTCGCTTGAGGCCTCCTACTTTGTCCTCTGCTGAAGGGCAGTGGTTACATCCCTGAAAGTGAGACCACACTGCCCAGCAAAAGTAGCTGAGTAGTTGCTTCTAGTTGCAGTAGGGGCTGCTGTTTATGAGAAGGAAAAATAAGATAAACAGAGAAACTTCTGTGGTAGCTGTAGCAGCAAGGGTGAATGAACTCTGATAGCCTGGATTATAAAGCAGCTCTGTTTGGGGGAGAGACAAAGCAGGACCTTCTTCTAATGCCCAGCAAATATATGGCTTAGCTTTTAATGTCCTAGAAAAATCCCTGGAAGTGTCTGAAGCAAGAAGTATCTGAACAGTGCTGCAGTTCTGTGCACCTGAACTTGCCCTTGACCCTCTCCTCTCAGGGATGAGCTCTAGCTCGTCAGGCATCTTCTTGCAGTTCATTTTAGTGTTTGGGACTTCGTATGCCGTGGAAACTGGACACATAACTTCTTCAGCAGCAGTCACTTGAAAGAGAGGAGAAGATGAGTTCACCTTTACTGCACAGAGCAGAAGAACCGCTAGGAAAACTGTCCTGTGACTTTGAAGTTGGGTTTCATTAGCCAGGCTTCATTTTTCAGGCCCCAACCTGTAGTGAATATTTCTGTGGGTAAGGTGTCATATCCTGATGGTGCTAATTACAAACTAGCTAGAATTCCTTAATATGATAAAAACTATAAAGCAACCTGTCAAGGGAAGTTGACTTGAGAGATGTATCTTAGTGAATTTTCTCCCATCAGATCATCTGCCAGCATTTTTTTTCCCCTTTCTGAGGTATTATTTCTTACTTTGTCTCAGTAAGGTTTTTGTGTTTTTTTCTTTAAAGTTTCCATGCTTTACCCAGCAACAAAATGCAGCTGAACCACAAAACCAAACAGATGGCTGGGTCTGTTTTGCTCTCTCCAAGAGTGTTTGCCTCAAGCTGCTGCAACCTTTCCATAGCTCCTTTGTTTTTCAGTGATCAGGATCTCTGGATTCACTTAATTTCCTGCCCTTTCCTGTGCACTGACAACCCTGTATTTGTTCCTGGCCGTGCCTTATTGTGACTGCCAGTAGAAAGTGCTAGGAAAGCTGGTTGGAGTGCAATTTATTGCTTGCCTTCCCTGGCTTTGATCTAGCTACAAAAATTCCTGCT